>NW_010359862.1:105967-114641 GCF_000414095.1 Morus notabilis
TTTTTTTCGTTTTCTGATTTCCACAAAAAGACAAAAACGTTTTTGGTTTTGTTTTTTTAAAAAAATTGCACCAAACACGTTTTTAACACCCGTTTTCATTTTTTTGCTTTGAAAACCGTGAAGAACGAAAACGAAAACGCAAACAAACGGGCCCTTTGTTTTTTGTTTTTTGTTTTTTAACCCCACACAACGTACTCATCACCTGCATTCGTCTTAGATTTCTAATTTGCTTTTAGCAGAGACACAGAGATACCACTCAAATAGTGCGTCTTTTCACTTTTATTACCTAATAGTATATAGAATAAAAAAAATAATTTATTTATTTAATTTTACTTTTATAAATATAATAAGACGTTATATAAATATTTTTATGTTAATAAAATTAACCATCGTGTTAGTATAACTAATATCATATATTGATATAATCATTTAATAACTAATATTATATATATAAAATTATAAGGATATAGTATATATAATTATAATTATAGTTATATAATATTTATTATTATAATACAATCATAATATATAATATATAATATAATAAAATAATGATATTATTATTATTTTATATTATAACGTTACAACTATATTATATTATATTATTAGAAATATAGTATAGTTATAAAAATATAATAATATAATATAACATATTATAATTATAATATATAATATATCTAATTATAATTATTATATTATATATTTAAAATAATAAAATCCTACTTTTTATTATAACTATCATATTATTAATGAAAACATCACATCTATATAATATAACATAATATAATATTATATTATTATTTATAAAATATTTAATTATTATATTTAATTTTATAAAAATACTACTATCCCAATTATTATTATAATTATTAATTACAATATCACAACTATATTATATTATATTATCTTATATTATCTTATAATGATAAATATAATTATAATAATTATTATTAATTACAATATCACAATTATATTGTATATTATATTATATTTATAATGATGAATATAATTATAATGTATAATACATAATATATGATATATTATTATAATATGATATATGATATATTATAATATACGTATATAATTATAATATATTATATGTTATAAGATATAATTACATTATAATATAATATTAATTATATTATAAGTATTAATATAATAATATTTATAATTATAATATTCAAGGGTAATAATAAAAAAAAAATTTAAAAGAGTTTGGAATTGACATTCCTCTCATATGAGGAAGGAATAATGATCACCCATTTGATAGAAAAGTCATTTTATTTTGAATGACCATTACTTTTTCTAAAATTAACTAAACATGAGAATGAATATTAATTCTTTTCCATTCATTTCCATTCCACCAACCAAACACACATTTTTCTCATAAATATAAGCTATAAAGGTTTGGTTTCTTATATATATATATATATAATGCATATAACCAAAACACACAAAACTCAAGAACATATGGACTACAAAGACATTCAAGAGATGATAACACAGATGCTCATAGGTCACTAAATGTAAAGGATTTTGCAGTAGAGTTTTTGTTGTATTTTATTTTATGAAGAATTTTGCTGGTATAATACAGTTATGAAAATATGATAATTGCGATGAAAATCTAACAATGATTATGATATAGAAAATTTAATAAAAACCTGAAGGTTAAAAAATTTATTCCGTTAGTAAATGGTTTAATAAATTTTTATTAGTTTTGGCTTATCTTTTAACTGGGTTATATTTCATGTATTTTTTTTCTTCTTAATTTTTTTTTTCCTTTGTTTTTTGTAAGAACATTGACGCGTCACTTTAGAGAATCGGTAGCTATTAGTAGAATGTGATCATAAAAGCCTCACATGTTAGAGAATGTCCGCATTGAATCATAACTATTCATGTTGAGAGACGAAGTACGTTAACTTAATCCAATTAAAAGTTAATGAACATTGATCTGAAAGCCTTAAAATAGTTTCAAGCACTTCCCACTAGACTGGAATTTAAAACCTTCCATCTATCAAACAATTTAGGAGTAAACCCAATACAGCCACGTGATTTTTTAAATAAATAATAGCTATTTGTGTTTGGAGTTTAGTTTTTGTTTTGTTTTTCCTTTCCAATTCCTTAGTTTAAAGAAAATATAGGGATCGATCACAAATCTCGCTCTATCCCCGAATAAATTAACCTTCTAAACGCAATATGGTTCAATTCTATGATTTGGTCTCTGATGTGAGGTCATGAACAAAACAAAAGTCACTCATCTTCAAATCATGATACAATTTTTGTTCTCTTTTTAAATATTGACCAAACCATACACTAAGAGTCAACTCTCAATATATATATATATATATATGCTAGATTGATATAATGAAACTCCTTTTATAATTTATGTCGGTACTGATTTAGTCTATTTAGTAAGTTTGTTATTGAAAATTGATTCAACAAATGAATATAGAACTCGAAATAGAAAATAGACACAAGAGATTGGTATCACGATTTGGTAACTACCTACTCCGCAAGACTACGCCCAGATGTTTGAATAATTCACTAAGTAAACACTGTTACAACTCAAATGGACTTAATCAATCCGAGACTCCATCTCTAAGTAAGACGCCTATGAACTTGTAACTACCCAATAGACTTGCTCAGCGAGCTCCCTTCAACTTAAAGTTAAAATTCCTTAAACATTCAGTTTTATCCCGAAAACTAAATCTCTTCTCCCGAAGAAATAAAAATACAAGTGTTTACAAAATGATTTGACTATCAGAAATTCTGAAGCTCTCCAGTCGTGTTTACAAATCTCAGTTTCATGAGCCGGTTAGAGAATGTTCCACACCTCCTTTGCCGTTTCACAAGTGAAAATCAATTTAAATTGATTGATGTCCACAGCATTGAAAATAGCGTTTAAGGCTTTGGAGTTGCTGTTGGCGAGTTTATCTTCATCACTTGACCATTTCTCTTCAGGTTTGAGAATGGTCTTTATCATCCTTCATTATAGGATGAGTCCATCCAGTCATAATAGACCGCCATGTTTTTTCATCAATAGCCTTGACGAAGGCTTTCATGCAAGCCTTCGAGTACGGATAGTTGGTGGTTTTTTTACTGAGCCTCATTCTCTCATAATATCTATGCCTGTAAAACAACCGACACACCAGGATCTCACCAAAAATAACGTTAGTGTCCCTCTTTGATACCAATTATTGGTATCAGTTTAGTCTATTTACTACGTTTGTTATTAAAAATTGACTCAACAAATGAACATAGAACTCTATAGAAAATAGGCACAAGAGATTGGTATTGTAGTTCGGTAACCATCTACTCCGCAAGGTCACACTCAGATGTTTGAATAATCCTCTAAGTAAACACTGTTACAACTCAAATGGATTCAATCAATCAGAGACTCCCTCTCTAAGTATGATGTCTATGAACTTGTAACTACTCAATAGACTTGTTCAGCGAGCTCCCCTCGATTTAAAGTTAAAATCCCTTTAACACTGGCCTCATTCATTTTGCTGATTCTGAGTTTAAAATTTGAGTTGAGATGTGATTTTATGTGAGAGCTTTTTACTGTAGCAAAAAAGTTAGATGTGACTGTTTGTGAGAGCTTTTTACTGTAGCAAAATTCAAATTCTAAACTCGAATCAATGAAATGAACGATGCCTCAATTTTCTCCCGAAAACCTAAATCTCTTCTCCCTAAGAAATAAAAATACAAATATTTATAAAATGATTTGACTCTCTAAAATTCTGAGGCTCTCCAAACTTACTGAGACTATTGTGAGACTTCAATTAAATAGTTAAAAAATCCAGCTGTATGAAATATTAATGCAATCCAGAATTTCAGTTTGTTGCAAAATATGTTACTACACTTTCTGCAATAAATCTGTAAAATCTGTGGTAAAGTCAACTTTTTGTAGAGTCCTAATATTTCCTTCATAAATGCAGTATAATTTTTGCAGATCACTCCATAAACCAGCTGGACGTTATTTTATCACAGTGCAGAATCCTCATAGCTAATCAAATCAAACAACTCATCAAAATTCAACTTTCTAAAAACACATACAAGTCAACTTCAATCAAATCAAATCAACGAAACAATTTCCTTATAAGTTTGCTGCAAATATCAGTTTCCTAATCACATCTCATAATTGCTCATTAAGGTAAAATGTGTCCCCCATCTGCGTAAATATTTTCATAAACTTAAATCCTCATAATAAGAGATGAAAACCATATTAGCCTGGCCCGCGCATATGTTAATGGTGAGGTTTATAATTGATCACCTTATAACGGTTAATTATAAGACAGCAAAGGCATGCTAAAAATAAGTCGACGATTATGTATTACTGTACCTTGTTAGTGCATTAGGAAACGTGATACATACATAAATACATAATATATATATATATATAAAGATCAACTTGCTTAATTTTACTTTCAGCTACATAGCCTTTTAGTGATGGATGCATTACTGGTGGGCAATGTTTTTATTCTCTATTTTTCATTTATGAAAAATGGCATCTCAAGCAATTCAATCGGTTGATTAATAGCCTGCTGGTTATTGTTCTCCTTTTATTAATAGGGATATAGTAGGATCACCAGATTACAGGTTTTCCGACTGCTATGATAAATATGCTTTCTGTTTTTACTTTGAACATGACTTGGTCCTATTTTGGGTTTTACTAGAAGATTTTTAACCGGGCAGATTTTGTAGGATTCATCCAAAGGTGCAATGCAAGACAGATTCAGACCTTAATTATTTCACCGATTTTAGTTTTCAATTTTAATTTTATTACACTAAAAAATTCTTACAAAAATTCAGTAACTTTTTCTGTTACAATAAAAAATTTTAATATAAAATTATATTTCAACTCAAATTAAGAATTCGAATCAACGAATTGAATGATGTCTCAATCTTTTAAATTTGAACTTTGGTATTAATTTTTCAGCTACTCCTTAGCTTTTGGTTTTTTTTCCTTTATTCTAATAAAAATTGAGTGGAGGTGATGAGTTTGTGAATGGCCAATGCCAACTTAGTTGAGATGTATTGACAATCTCTTGCATCATTTATCAGCTCTTATCATGATTCAGACCTCAGTTATTTCACCGATTTTAGTTTTCAATTTTAATTTTGTTACACTAAAAAATTCTTACAAAAATTCAGTAACTTTTTCTGTTACAATAAGAAGTTTTAATATAAAATTATATTTCAACTAAAATTAAGAATTTGAATCAACGAATTGAATCAACGAATTGAATGATGCCTATCTTTTAAATTTGAACTTTGGTATTAATTTTTCAGCTACTCCTTAGCTTTTGGTTTTTTTCCTTTATTCTAATAAAAATTGAGTGGAGGTGATGAGTTTGTGAATGGCCAATGCCAATTTAGTTGAGATGTATTGACAATCTCTTGCATCATTTATCAGCTCTTATCATTTACTTAAAAAATAAAATGTACTTTAATTTCAAATACATTTATCAAGGACTAATATATGTTAGATTACCTGTATGTTCTCACAAGTAATGTCCATTTGTCAAAACAAATATTAGTGGTAGATTTTTTTTGTTTTTTTTTTTTTCGCTAAGGGATAGTGATAGGTTAGGTTCGCATTGAAAAGGCAGCAATACCCCAATAATAGGCTCTAAAGGCAGCCGAAACCTATTTTTCGTCTGCAGCTGTAGGGCATTAGTTGGTATTAATTGCTTGCATAAGAGGGCAGATGAGATCTTTTCACTAAAGCAATGACTCGCTCGCTCGGTAGCTCAGCTAGCTAGCTTCGCTATTCCATTTTTATGCCATGCGCAACCCTGCAAAAGGACAAAGAATAAAAGTAGAAGGAACATAATTGCTTTCTCCTTTTTTTATTTTTTTATTTTTTATGCAACAAGATGTTGCATGTTGGGGTCCTGGGGAGCAATAGAAAAGCCCCTAGCCCCCTATAAAAAAAATAGACACCTGCCTTGCTATTAATTATTTAATTTTATATACACATAGGCCATACTTATAACACCCACTTATTTAAAAAGATGATCAAGTGTCTCTTATTATGTAAATTGAGAAAATTAAGCCGGGTTTAAAATTGATCTCATTTTTATTTTTCACTTTTTTTTTTTAAATAAAAACATTTTTAAAACGATATTTGGCGCAATAAAAATAAAAAATAATTTTTTTTTAATTTAGTGTAAAATGAGAGAGAAATGAAAAATAACATTTAATCATTTTTTATTTTTTGTTTTCATTTTCTCCTCTCTCGAACAGAGAGAGACAACAAGAGACATTAATGTGTTTTTTACTTTGAAAATAATTTCTTGATAAAATTACCAAACGCATTTTTAAAAATAATTTCTGTCTGAGATTGAAAACGTTTTTATTTTTATTTTCATATAAAAAATAAAATCATTTTAGAACGAATTTCAAACGCGCTTTTAGTGTGCCAAAAATTTAAAATTTAATAACAGTTATAGTTGTTTTAGCGCATGAAATTTAACTTCCCATAAATTTTGGTTATTTTTTGGAATTTTTGTTTTGACCCTCAGGTTTCTTAAAATTGCATTTTCTTTTTGGTCCTGCTTTGGAAAAACAAGTTTTGCAAAACAATTGCCCTGTTCTTTTCTTGCTCAGTAACGTGATCCCTCCTAGCTTAGTGCATTGCATTACAAAAGTTTCCATCCTTATCCAAGTCACCGTTTCACTTGTTTAAGAAAAAACCTTTTGGTAATCTATGTAAATCAACTTAAAGATATTTACTTCATCTTCTTATTCACCTTCTTTTACGTTCTCTATTTTCTTTTCTTTTCCTTGATGTGTTTCCTAGCAATAAAGAACAGTTCCACTTTCTCATAGAAGGACCAGAAAATCGTCTAAATTCAAAAGGCAACTTCAAAAGCCTTGTTGGAGCTTAGGAAGAGCTTAAGAAATTTGTAGGAATTTCAACTCAAAATCAGTTCAAGGAAAGCAGAGCAAGTGAGTGAGACAATAGAATCTAAGGAGGTCCCAGTAGATTATATAGCTGCCGAGGTAGGATTTCATATCCTTCTTTTTAATAGCCTATTCTTTTACGGTTTTGGCTTGAAATTAGTTTCTTAAAAGTGTTTAAGAATTTCTGTTAAATGAAATGGTTTAAGAAACTGATGTTTTTTTGTTTGAAACTGGTTTCTCAAATTTGTTTTGAGAACTTGGGTTTATATGAAATGGTTCGGTTTGAAGAAAAACCTAATGCACCACATTATTTGAAAAAGTTTGTGTTGATAATTATTATTTTTTTATATCGGATATATTTTCGAATAGTCTTTAATATTATTTAGACTATTTTGAATTTTGAATTATATACCTGAAGGCCTGAACTCTTTAGCCACATCAGCATGATAGACACAGGGATATAAAGGCCCCGTTCACTTCGCTGATTCGAATTTAGAATTCAAGTTTTTCTACAGTAAAAAGCTCTCACAAACAATCACATCTAACTTTTTTATTACAGTAAAAGGCTCTCACATAAAGTCACATCTCAACTCGAATTCTAAACTCGAATCAGCGAAGTGAACGATGCCAAGATTGTATTCTTGAGAGGAGAATTCAGAACCCGATCGGAGTCACTGATATATAGTTGTTGGCAATGAAATAGTAAGATAAGTAGATATAATATACCATAAAAGAGTTTTAGTGTTGAAAGTGTTTAATTGTTATTTATTTGCTTAACTATTTTATTTTCTATTAATTTACATTTTTTTCCTACTTACATATCCTGCTTGTTGGGAAACTTTGCCTAAAACCTAAGCAAATAACATTCAAAGCACACAATCACACTAAAGATTTTATACAAATTCACCAATTTGGCTACATCCTATTTCTGCAGCCGCAAATTTCACTAATCAGTTGTAGAAATTTGTTACAGAAAAAAAACACTCAATTTCACTTTATATTTCTCTCACACTCAAAATATATTTCCTAGCCCTACACTCTAATTTTGTTTCAGAAAATTTATAATATCCAATCCCTATAACATTAGGTATTTATAGAAGTCCCAAAAGCCTACAAAAAAAAGCCCAAAAAAATCATCAAAACCGACCTTACCTCAAAATGTCAGCGCCCCGGTGCCACAACGCCACTTTTCGGGCGCTGCGACGCCACTTTGAAGAACTTCCTGTATGCGTGAGAAATCACAATGGCGCTATGGAGCCACTTTGCTGGCGCTGTGGTGTTGCGCAAACCTCCAGAGCACTGCAGCACCCTTTCTTCCAAAAGTTCTCCCATGAGAATTCTGGATACCACACATCGAGTACTTCAAGGCTGCAGATGATCAAGTATTCAATAGAGAACTGATTACCAAGCATAAAATTAGAATTAGGTTCTTCTCTGGATGCATCATATGGGCAAGAATCCTTAGAAGCTCATTACCAGATAAGGATTTACTCATCGGTATGGATATGTATTGCTAAGCAGAAAGACTTTAAATCCTTCCTACGGGATTGAAGTACAAAAGGCAATTCAAGCCCTATTCTACCATCCCAAAAATGTTCTCAATCAAAGAAGCTCCGACTGACTATGAAGATATCAATTATATATTTGATAGAAAAGTTATATCTGGCAAACCAGTCTTTAAGTCTGAGTAACTGCGGGTCAGGTAGAGTTTTGCTTTTAAAATCAATGACCTTAGGAAAAGATGAATTATCCATTCGGACCT
>NW_010359863.1:0-2013 GCF_000414095.1 Morus notabilis
TTTATTTAATTAAAAATAGTATTAATTATGAGTAAAATATAAAAATTTAAATTTATACACTTTAAAACAATGTTTCTCTTATTTTTCTTTTCTGATCATGACTAAAAGGATCTTTATGAGGTGCTAACTTTTTATAGATTTTGTTTTACCTCCTTCAAGTTAAAAATAAAAAAGAATTAAAATAAAATCTACCGTTTTTTGGATATATATGTGAAACATTGTTCCATTTTTCTTTTGGTAACATTTGGCTTTTCTAATACTAACATTTTATTAAAATTTTAATTGGTAGGAGGAAAGAACATGATTAAATTGGTACTACATTTTAATTTCTAAAAATCGGTTCATAGTCACGAACTTTCCCATTGACGAAAAAAAGAAAAGAAAAAAGTGGTCACATTGTAAACGTCAAGGGATATAGATTGTCTTACAAAACAAAACATATATAAATATATGAAATGTTTTAACTACAGCACCGGGCCAAACAGGTAGTGCAACTCCTTTCGTATGTTGATGCAATCGTTTGTGCGTTTGCATAATATTCAATTTGTTCAAGGCTCTTCATAGGCTGAGTTGGTACGAGACATGACTTTTTTTTCTCCCGTCTCAATCCGCACATATTTAGTCGTAATGATATTAGAAAATTTTCACAATCCAATAATGTTCGGGTTGGATTGGGACAGTACAGGGTGGGTTGAGTAGTCAGTTTTAACATTCAAAGAATCAAAGACTCAAAGTTCAATCTAACATTAAACATGAAGCAAAATAGTCCATCTAACATCAAACATAAAACAAATATAAATTAGTCTACACTCATAAATTAGTCTTAACATAAAGTAAACATAGAGGCTTAATTCAAACACGAAGAAACTAAAGAGTATAAATGAGTTGTCTGTCTAGAGTTAGATATTAGAGTAGATAAATTAGAGTGTGGATTGGATTGAGGTGTGCGGGTCATTATAGGTCCAATTCATACTCCGCCCTAAAACTTCAGGCCAAACATTAAATAAGCAGCAAAAAAAAACTTTAATACTAGAAATTATATTTTTTAAGTTGGGTTGAAGAGGGGTGAGTTGAACTTGCAGATTTTACAAGTTTAAGAATAGCCCTAAATAAAATTTAGTATGTGTAACATTGAGTATCACACATAAACACACAATATCATATAGACATACGAAAAAAAATACATTTATCAGATCGTATCACTGTGGGACTTAACACTCCTTATATATATATATATATATATATTGCAGATCAATCAATTAGCTAGCTAATTAAACTTAAAATTACATTCCTGATCACAAGAATCATGCCTCTATTAATTAACAATCTTGGACTGTGAGTGCCGTTGACTTGGATTCCTGTATTAGTCAGAGAACACGGCGATAAGAAATCTCTCCACAATCTCGAACAGCAAAAAAATAAGGAAGCAATAAATACAACACGACAAAATAAATAACAAATGAGGTGTTTTTATCAATGCTGTCCTAGTCTCTGATAGACGCGTCACATTAGTCGGGCCTAAGAACACAAAGCCCAATATGATGGAGCATTTGGACTTTCACGTCACATGAATTGGGCCTTGGGACAATAAGCCCAATATGCTGTAGCAGTTTGAGGTGTGGGTGAATTAGAGAAATACAGTTGGAATTTAAACATATTATTTTTGTGAAAAATTTAAGCTTATTTTTCTGATCAAAGTAATACGGATAAATAATTAGACTTTCCGGGTGTACGTAGCCTAATTTACTTTTTTTTTTTTTTTTCCTTTTGGTGCCAAATTTAGAGGTATATATACCACCTCTAGAGAATCGTAATTCAGATAAACAACTTTTAGAGAAAATTTAAGCCTATTTTTTTTTTTTTTTTATATCAAAGTAATACCGGTACACAACTTTAAAAGTGGTATACAACCTAATTTTCAGTTCGGCTTCATTAGCTTTACTTCGATTTAAAAAAATTTAAATATAAAAAAGAGTTCATCCTCATCCTAACCAACTTAACCAACTATAGAAT
>NW_010359864.1:0-605 GCF_000414095.1 Morus notabilis
TCTATCCCAACAACAACCGATATGTGTGTATATATATATATATATATATATGTATATATGTATATATATATTACTTTTAGATTGAGGATTCGTATGGTTTGCAAAACAAAAATTACTATGTATTGAAAAATAAGAAAAACAGGAGGACAAAAAAAAAGCATGTCTTGTGAGTTTAACTACATACTTTTCTAGGATTGTTGTGTGTGTGTATTTTCTTTTAAAGAAATATTTTTTCTTTTTGCAAAAATAGAAACCCAAACAGAATTACAACATAATTTAAATTGTGCTTCTATAAAGTGCCACTTTGCACTTTTACCAAACAATCTGGTTGCACATTGTTTATGCAAGGATTCAAAAAGCAATCCCTAAGTGTAAGAGTGACTCTTTAAAAGAAACAAAAGTAATCGTATTTTGCAAAAAAGTTAGGAACAGTACTACTATTAGTAATGAACACTACAATTAATAAAAAAAAATGAACTTCTTCAGTAAGTCTTAAATCCAGTGATTCACTTATTAGTGTGGTGTGGTGTTAGGTAGTGATGGGTGTCACTAGTATTGCTTAAGGTTTTAAAAATCAAGCTAAAAATATATATATATATATATAT
>NW_010359865.1:0-1273 GCF_000414095.1 Morus notabilis
AAAATTCTTAAAAATAATCACATTTAACTTTTTTTTATAATAAAAAATTTTCACATAAAATATATCTCAATTCAAATTAAAAAGTGGAATCAATAAATTAAATGGACCATTAATGTACGATGTGATCTTATTTATTGTCCTCAAAATTTTACTTGAAAATTCTATAAGAGAATTTTGGACTGGGACGGACATTCTCATATCAAAGATTCATCCTTAATCCAATCTTCTCTTTGGGTCCTTTGCAAATCAGAGAATCTTTTACTGTTGTGCTTTTTCAGTGATTTGACTTTTGTCCTCTAAAATATGCCTCTTTCTCTAACAAAAATTCACGCTTCTTATTTAATAAAATATACAAGTTGTAGGGCCTTTCTTTAATAAGGTCACTTTGCGAGTAAAAATAATTTTAATTGTTGAATCTTATTAAAATTATATTAAAATAAAATAAATATAAAATAAATAATTTTTTAAGATAGTACAAAGAAATCTCCTAAGTCATAACATCATACTACAAAGAAATGCTAGAATTGGCAACACTTCCACTTGCTCTCTCACGCCTCAAATACACATCACTGTTTTTGTACATATCTATATAGCCGCCTCTACAGTCAACTGTACTGTGTGGTCACTGGTAATGAGATTTGTCAAAATTTCTTCAAGAACAGTTATAGTATTGTACTGAATTTTCAGTCAGATGGGACAGCGTACCGATTTCTTTTAAGACACACGTACATACCATATTTCATCGATGTCAATGATTAAAAAATATATATATTAATTTCGGGAGTTTTTTGTGATAGGATCATCTTATCGATCAGAAGAACTGCAGTTTTGAAAAAGTAAAAGAACGAACAGTTTTTTGGATATAAATCTGACTGAAAATAAGAAGTAATTTTTAATGTTTTATTTTGAGAAAATTTCATTTTAATATTTTATTATATTAAAATTTAAATTTAGTGTTGACGGACTAATAAAAACAGGCCGGTTTACCTATGAGTTTCTCGTCAGATTATCGGCTTAAATATATGTTATATGTAGGAGTTTGATGTGCTTGTGGTATTCTTTTCGTGTAGTGAGCAATATGAGAAAAAAATACCTAAAGTAGAAAAACACACAAGATTTATAGTGGTTCACTTTTATTAAATGAATAGCTACATCCACTGTGGTTTTTTTATTTCTTTTGAGATTGTTACAATTTGTAAATTGTTCTCTCGTTCTTTTTTCTCTAAAAGATCAACCTCTTTTCCGTATGAGGTTTCTCTCCTTTTATAGCCGA
>NW_010359866.1:0-518 GCF_000414095.1 Morus notabilis
CTGAAAGCAAAATAGTACAGAAAGCAGAACCTGGAGGAGGAGGCCTTCCAAATCCCATGATGACAGAGAGCACAAACACTTCCAATGTTGAAAGTAGTACTAGTACTAGTACTATTGACAAAACCAAAGGGAAGAAAGCTTTGTCACATTCTCCTCCTACGTCGCTGCTGATTGCAACAAGCAGAGGAATTGTAGAGATTGTCAATGAGATACTAAGAGTGTATCCGCAGGCGGTTGAGCATGTGAGTGATATGGGACAAAACATATTGCATGTGGCGATTAAGTACCGACAGTTAGATATCTTTCGCCGCGTTAAGAAGATGCAATTGCCCATGTCGAGGTTGGTCCGGAGAATCGACATTAATGGCTACACAATCCTGCACCATGTTGGAGTTATGAACTATTATACCGGAGGCACTCTGCCTGGTCCTGCACTCCAGTTGCAAGAGGAATTGCTTTGGTTTGAGGTGACCATGTCAACTACACCTTTTTTGTTTTTTAAGTACCCATTGTTGCTT
>NW_010359867.1:0-3848 GCF_000414095.1 Morus notabilis
GGAAACCGCGAAACAAATCAGAAACTTCGATTTCGACAAAATCACAAGCGTCAATTTCGATCACGAAGATAAATTGAGGACGAAAAATGATGAGAAAACAGGTTATAAAAAAAAAAAAATAAAAAAAAAAACTGCGTTTCCAATTCGGGCAGAAACAAAGGGATAAAGGCTTGAAAGAGAAGAAGATAAGACAGCCAAACCTTGGAGGAAGAAGGTTCCAGAATCTTCGCAGGAAAAGCAGAGGGAGGAAAACGACGTCGTGGAGAATCCCTACCGGCGATTGCAGAGAGAAGTCTCTCCGCAGAAATACACAGTTACTCGCAGTGTTGATAGGCGGTTTGGTTTCTGATGAAACTGTCCGACATAAATTAAATTAAAATGTGCCAAAATAAAAAAATGACACTTTTCTAGTTTTCTTCTTACCAAAAAAAAATTGAGCTTCCAAAAACGCGCCACGTCATGTCATGAAACTTTTCATTTTCATTCGCGGCCCAAAAACTTTGTTGCGGAAATAATGCAGCAAGTATTATATTATTATAATAGAACATGAATGGAAGGACAATTATGTTTTTGAGATTGTGATTTGATTAAGGATTGGTTGGGAAAAATATGATTTAAGATTCAAGAGTTCGTTTGGTTGGAGGATTTGTTCTCTGATTTGAATTATAGTTCATAATTTACTACAGTATTTTTTCTCACAAAAAATACATGTAAATCAAAAATAGTTCTAATCTCATTATTCTAATCCATAAACTAAACGGGTTACAAGAATTTGTGTCGGTGGCGGCCATTTGAATCTTGCTTTTCAAGTACAAAATCACGTTCATTAGAAAAAAATAAAAAAAAAAAAGTACAAACAAAATTAAGAAAATGTAAAATTAAAAAGAAAAATTTTAAAGAGAGAAATTAGAGTGAGTTTTATTAATCTTATAAAAATATATAAAATAAAGAGTTTTAGAGCTTTATTTATAAGAAAATTTTTGATACTATTCGCGGCTACTATTTACACAGTACTTATTATTTACGATTACTATTTGTACAGTAAAATTCTGACATAAATAGTAACTTTGATTAACTTGTATAGTAATTTTGACTGAGGTGGACAGCTATTATTCATAACACTCTCCCTTAGATGTCCACCATTCATGATGTCTCATTAAAAATCTTTTTAGGAAAAACCCAATGGAATAAAAACCATAGCAAAGGAAAAAAGAGTACATCATTTATCTATACGTGTTTATGTTGTCTCGTTAAAAACCTTATCAGGAAAACTCAATAGGATAAAACCATAATAAGGGAAAAAGAGTACAATCAGGTAAACTCCCCCTCAAGTTGACATGTATAGGTCTTCCTTATAAATCTCGCCCGATACTGTGGATATGCTTTCTGAATATTGTAGTGGGAAGTGCCTTTGTAGAAAGATCTGTTGCATTGTCACTTGATCGAATGTATTGAATATTAATATCATTATTCTTTTCGAGCTCTTAGGAGTATGAGAACAACTTCAGGGGTATGTGTTTGGTTCTGTCACTTTTGACGTAACTTTCCTCTAGTTGAAGGACATATGCTGCATTGTCTTCAAATAGTACTGTTGGATCTTTACTGATAGATAGTCCGCAAGTTTATTGGATATGTTGAGTTATATACCTCAGTCATACACATTCTCGACTTGCTTCATGGATTGCAATAACTCCGGCATGATTTGAAGAAGCGGCAACAAGTGTTTACTTTTGTGAATGCCATGAAACAACAGTACCTCCACATGTGAACACGTATCCAGTTTGAGACCTGGCTTTATGTGGATCTGACAAATATCCTACATATGTAAAACCAATCAACCCTTGTTTTGATCCTTTAGGATAAAACAATCCCAAATCAAATGTTCCTTAAAGATAACGGAATATGCTTAATTTCATTCCAATGTCTTCGTGTAGAAGATGAGCTAAATCTTATTAATAGATTAGTGATAAAAGCTATATCTAGTCGGATACAATTAGTAAGATACATAAGAGCTCATATTGCACTTAAATATGGTACTTCAGGACCGAGGACTTTTTTATTACCTTCGCAAGGGCGAAATTGATCCTTTTCAACATTAAATGATCTAAAAGTGTTTTAAGACCTTTTTAATATAGTTTAATTGATGCAGAAGTATTCCACTTTAAAGGTGCTCAATCTGTAAATCAAGACAATTTTTCGTTTTTCCAAGGTCTTTTATTTCAAATTTATCTTTTAAGTATATCACAACTTCTTGAATTTCTTTATGAGTTCCAATGATGTTCAAATCATAAACATAAACAGTGATTATAACAAAACCAAATATTGTTCCCTTAATAAAAACCCATGGGCATATGAGATTATTCACATATCTTTCGTTTGACAAATATTCGCTTAAGCAATTATACTAAAAATTCTTAGATGGGAGATATTTTGTTCTTGACCAAATGCCAGTTGTAAATGGGAGTGCTTATTATAAGCACTTGGTCTTATGCAAATTAATGCCGCAACATCTAAAATTGCATGACCCCATACAGAAATAGATAGTTTTGTTCTCATTATTAATGGTCTATCAATAAGCTGAAGGCGTTTAATTAATGATTCAGCCAAACCATTTTGTGTATGCACGTGAGCAACATGATGTTTGACAATAATTCCAACGGACATACAATAATCATTAAATACTTGAGATGTGAATTCACCAGCATTATCAAGTCTAACTTTCTTGATTGTATAAGTAATTTAATTATCTGAGTAAAAAATCTCGTAAATGCCACATTCTGTGTTGATAATAAGCAAACATGTGACCATATACTAGATGCATTTATTAATACCATAAAATATTGAAATGGTCCGCACGGTGGGTATATAGGTCCACATATATCACCTTGAATACATTCAAGAAAGCTCCATCCATATAAAGCTTCACACAAAAATAATAATAATATAGAAAATACATAACATGGGATTTTATGTAAATAAGTACAACATACATAGAACAGACTCAATATAAAAACAAAATGTAATGTAAATACATAAGAGCATGATATATCTATCTAGTTATCATCAATAATCTTATCTATAAAGTCATATGTGCAATCTGAGACATCAAGATAGGTTGAGTCATTTATAAGATCGTGGTGTTCATTAAAATTTACTTCCTTTTCTTTCTCCTTCAAGGATGCCTTGTAAAGTTTACAAAGATGGTCCGGTGTTCAACAAATTCTAGACCAACATCCTTTAGTACTGCATCTATAACTGGAATTTTCAAGATTCCGAGAACAACTTGCATCAACATCTTTTCTTTTGTCATGACGCTTCTTCTGGATCACGTCATTTTGTGAAGGGTTGTAATAACCACTTATACCACGTCCTTGACCAGGACCAGGACCACGACCACAATTTTGCCCTCGTCCTGAATTTTTAGAGAATGCAGCATTTGCTTCTAGAAATGTTGTTGAACAAGTGGGATGAGACTGATAATTTTTAATCAACGATTCGTAGTTTTTCTCTACCACAAGAAGAGCTAAGATTATCTTAGAAAATTTCTTATAATCGCGTAAACGGTATTGTTATTGCTAGGTAATGTGAGATGCCTGGAAAGTGGAGTAGGTTTTCTCTAGCATTTCACCATATGTGATATTTACTCCACAAAATTGTAGTTGTGAAATAATTCTAAACATGACAGAGTTGTAGTCATTGACTTTCTTAAAATCCTGAAAACGTAAATTGTTCCGCTCATCGCGAGTGTCGGGAAGTATGACTTCTTTCCAGTGGTCGTATCTCTCTTTCAGACTTTTCCAAAAGAAAAAATTATAACGACAAAATTATAAAAATTATAATACGTTGGT
>NW_010359868.1:0-292 GCF_000414095.1 Morus notabilis
ACTGCCATCAACTGCAACATCTACTTCTGAACTTTGTGTGCCCTCTGATAAAGCATCAACTTCTGGTGCTTCAAAAATAAAAAGATCTTCATTTGCAGCCTCCATTTCAGCACCAGAACTCATATCAACCTCATATTGGGAAATCCCAGCTTCCAAAACTTCGGGTTGGGCTGCTTCATCAGTCTGCGAAACCGGTATCGGGTTATCCTCAAAATCACCAGGAAGTTCATTTCCTTCTTGACTAACTTATAATCTACATTTATGAATGAAGTATTTTCAGGATAATGTCTCG
>NW_010359869.1:0-544 GCF_000414095.1 Morus notabilis
AAAATAAAGATAGATTGATTAGGAGAGATTAAATCTTGAATTAAGCAACACTCTCAATCTATGAACAATAAGCATGGAAATGACCTTGTAAACCACATAAATTCTAACCTCCTTTTCTGTTAGAATTGCTCCTAATCGAGCATTTTACTCTACAGTGATCATAGGCTGGAACAAACCACACAACTCTTCTTCAAAAATCTCATCAAAACATGGGGTTTGTAGAGGAGAATACGGGTATGTTTGGTAGTGATTCTTGGAGCCCAATATCAATTCTCTAGGCATACACAGCTAAAATTTGTGTTCTAAAAAACCATAAAAAGTTATTCTTAAAGAATTTTTGAAGAACTTATAGTCAAAATCAGAAGCAGCCCAAAGACAACTTTGACTTTTAGATTGTGTGGCAATCACCTTGAAGTAGAATTAATAAAACTTTCATAATACCCATAATATCTCTAGAATTAATGCTTGTATAATTACAGTTTACCAAATATTCAACTGCTTTTTATAATAACTTTTTTTAAGCACAGCTAACATTAATATTTTT
>NW_010359870.1:0-235 GCF_000414095.1 Morus notabilis
GAAGAGTGCTTTGATCTGACGGATTATGGGACCCGTTACGACATAAAAAATTGTTACCATTCCCATGCCAGTCGTAGATCGCGAAGACAGCTTCGATCTAACAGCTGATGGGCCCCATTACGACACCAAAAGTTGTCGTCGTTCCCGTTCCATTCGTAGATCGCGAAGAGAGCTTCTTTAATCTAACGGTTGATGGGCCCCGTTACGACACCAACATTTGTCGCCCTTCCCGGGG
>NW_010359870.1:309-600 GCF_000414095.1 Morus notabilis
TAGAGCGCGAAGAGAGCTTCGATATAACCTCTGATCAGCCGGCCCCGTTACGACACAAAAAGTTGTCGCTAAATTCGTGGTGGTTGTAGAGGGGAAGAGAGGTTTGATCTGACCAATTATGAGACCCATTACAAGATAAAAAGTTGTCGCCGTTCCCGTGCCAGTTGTAGATCGCGAAGAGAGCTTCGATATAACGGCTGATGGGCACCATTACGACACCAAAATTTGTCGCCCTACCCGGGGCAGTTGTAGAGCGTGAAGAGAGCTTCGATCTAACGGCTGATGGGCCTC
>NW_010359870.1:948-1161 GCF_000414095.1 Morus notabilis
TAGAGGGCGAAGAGAGCTTTGATCTGACGGATTGTGGGCCTCGTTACGACACCAAAAGTTTTCACCATTCCCGTGCCATTCGTAGATCGCGATGAGAGCTTCGATCTAACGGCTGATGGGCCGCGTTACGACACCAAAATGTTCACCGTTCTAGTGGCGGTGGAAGAGCGCCAAGAGAGCTTTGATATAACCTCTGATGGGCCGGCCCCGTTA
>NW_010359871.1:0-1344 GCF_000414095.1 Morus notabilis
TGTGTGAATTTCTTGAAATTCTAGAAGTTATATATATATATATATATATTTATTTAGAGTATAGATGACTTGATTATGCAATTTTCTGCAAATACTGTCGTCAGAGCTTAGTGTTCTGTTTGAGTCCTTTGGCGAAATGAGAAAGAAAGAATCAGGAATTAGTGGAATTTGAATAGAAGATATCAATAATATCAGATGAAGAGTGAAGGCGTGTTTTTTATGCAGATGGTTAGAAAAATATTGTATAACATTCTAGATCTTATACTTCATTTTTCCTTTAAAATGAAATTTTTTTTTCTTTTTGAGGATTTTAGATATCAGGGTATAAATTTGTGTACAGTTCATATTACGTGATTATTATGCAACTTCAAAGATTTCCATTTGCAATGCATTCTGATTGTAAAGGTGATTTTATTAATGTTGATTAACCAGTTAAATCCGCACACTTATGTGTACTTTGTAAGTGCCTTCTTTTTTGTAGGATGCTATAAAAACTGCTCTTCTGCTTGGGGCCATAGACCGTGAAATTGGAGGGATCGCCATCTCTGGAAGACGAGGCACGGCCAAGACTGTTATGGCGCGTGGGCTACATGCGATTTTGCCGCCCATTGAAGTAGTTGTTGGTTCTATGTCAAATGCAGATCCGGCTTGCCCTGAAGAGTAAGGATACTGTGTAATAGAAGTTCATTTAGCTGAAACAGTTGTTTGCAACAGATGGAAGAAAAAATATAGTATGATAATTATCTTTTCCAAGATAGTTATGGCTTTGATTGTAATTTTCAAGGTGGGAAGACGGTCTAGCTGAGCGCCTGGAATATGATTCTGATGGCAATATTAAGACTCAAATTGTCAGGTCTCCTTTTGTCCAGGTATTTATTTATTTATTTATGTTAGGTGAGCCTTGTATTCGGGGTTATTTACTTGTTTAACCTACTTTCTCGTATCCAGATCCCACTTGGAGTCACAGAGGACAGACTTCTTGGATCTGTTGATGTTGAGGAGTCTGTGAAAACAGGGACGACTGTTTTCCAGCCAGGCCTTCTGGCTGAAGCTCATAGAGGTGTTCTATATGTCGATGAAATCAATCTCTTGGACGAGGGTATTAGTAATTTGCTTCTTAATGTGTTAACTGAAGGAGTTAATACTGTGGAAAGAGAGGGAATCAGCTTTAGACACCCATGTAAGCCACTCTTGATTGCTACTTATAATCCGGAAGAGGGAGCTGTCCGTGAACACCTACTAGATCGGATTGCAATCAATTTGAGGTACACACATTATATTTAGCATAAAAGGAATATGTTCCTTCCTTTTTATCTACTTTGACTTTCTAGCAAAGACGCTCTT
>NW_010359872.1:0-1446 GCF_000414095.1 Morus notabilis
GTTTGAATTGTTATTGAATTTTCCTTTTCTAAATACCAGCTTGAATCCTGAACTAAAATTTGAATCATAAACAACAATTTGAGTTGGTGAAACAAACATGAGTTAATAAATTTGGAAACTCTTTTTCAACATTGGTTGTTTTCAACTAATATAGAAAGTAATTCAAATTTTTTTTTTCCTTCCTGCACCTTTTTCATTTCCCTCATTTATCCAGGTCATTTTGATAGAATTTTGCAAATTACAGTGGGTTGATTACTATTTACACAACCAAATCGTAGTTTATAACACATGAGTTTTAAACACCATGCTTAGCCTCAATTAGGTAATATAAATCATAACGTATAGAAAAATTCGATCCATCTTCACCGCTATATATAGCCAACGTACTACTCTTGTAACTATTTTATTTATAGTTATTATTATTATTATTATTTTACACGCAAGGGATTATTTGTTAGGAAATAAAGGTTCCGTTCATTTTACTGATTCGAATTTTACTACAATAAAAAAATTTTAAAAACAGTTATATTTAATTTTTTTACTTCAATAAAAAATTTTCATATAAAGTCACATCTTAACTCAAATTAAAAACTCAAATTAACGAATTAAAGGTTCTCAAAGTCTTGTCATGCGCTGCCATATAAATGTCAAACTCAATATCATCCTTTTAGGAATAACGTTATTCTAATTCTAGGATCACATATTTATGAGATTTTTGGAATAATGGCAATATCCTATTATATATCTTATGCGTGCTTTTTGTTGAAAGTCTAGAACCTACTATCTCATGTCATATGCTTTTGTTGTTTTGTGGGTGGAGTGGTAGGATCCTAAAGCATGACCACTGCAGGACACAAAACCTTGCCATTCGGTGGAACTCAAACAATAATCTCAATTATACCCTTAAATCTTTAGGGTGATTTTCGATTTATTCTTTTAAAATTTAAAAATTTTCACTTTATTTGCATTTAAACTAATCTAGTCTCTTCTGTTAAATTTTTTTGTTAAAAACAGACAGAAAAAAATAGTAAAGCGATGATGTGATATTTCTGCTCACGTGAATACACTTAATTCCTAATTTTTTCATTTAATTTTGACAAAAATTCTAACAAAAAGGAATTAAATGGGATCAAACTAAAATTTAAAAGGCAAAATGAGAGTTTTCAACGGTCAAATTTGCAGCCGGAGTAGTTCTATGTGGCGCGTTGTAAGTTTTTAATATAGAACGGTGTAAATTTAACTGTTAAAAATAACTGTCTTTACTGATGGGATCAAACCAAAATTTAAAAGGCAAAATGAGAGTTTTTAACGGTCAAATCTACAGCTAGAGTAGTTTTGTGTAGCGCGTTGTAAGTTTTTAATACAGAACGGCATAAAATTAACTGTTAAAAACAACCGTCTTTACCGATGGAGCAAAATAGCTCACTCCACCGTAAGGATTCCCCA
>NW_010359873.1:0-1171 GCF_000414095.1 Morus notabilis
AAATAGGAGAACAATTGATGAACTAAAGACATTGGATCAAGAAAATAACCAGGTTAGTATCATAATATCTCATATATTTCTTCTCATTTAACTACACTAATTTAGCTAAAAACTTTTCTACACGTATATAGGGCACTAAATTCACTGTAAAGGCCACTATAACTAAATTCTCAATAAATCAAGGTTGGTACTACAACTCCTACCCTAGATTCTATCGACAGCTAAAACAAGCGGGAACTAATTGGTGGTGCGATAGCCATGGACACATAAAGACAACACCATCACCATGGTAATCAAAACTATAAATATATTATAATTAAAATTTATTTACTTTGATTAGCAAAAATAAATACTTTATAACCTAAATTATCTATTATCTTACAAATTACAGGTATAGACTAAGCGCATGTATTGAGGACCATACTGGAAACATGGCTATCACCATATTTGGCAGAGCAGCACAAGCCTTGATAAAAAAAACCATGCTCAGCATTAACAATTGACGAAGGATTCACCAACCCATTCACAATCCCACCAATCATCGACCAACTAAGAGGTGAAACAAAAATCTTCCAAATATAATTTCAAAGAAGAGGAACGCAAATTACTACAATTGTCTCAAAAATATTGAAGAAACTGAATTGATAACAGCACCACCACAAATATCAAGCCCTGCAACATCAACTACAAGGTAAAATATATTTACTCATCTTTATTAATTATATATAATAAGACATATTCCTTACCTTAAATACATATTTAAACAATATTCTACAGGCTTAGCCCCCGCTCAAGAATAACAACATCAATAGATCCGCATACACCAGATCCAAAAAAATCAGCCACCAGGTAATATATAATTACTATTTTACATTATTTATAAATAAAAATAATATTTGTAATTTTAAATTCGTACTTTATTAACGTTTTATTATTACAGTTCTAAGTCCAAAGAAAGGGAACAGCCAGTCCAAAGAAATGGAACAGCCAAGAAAACGTCCACGAACTAGGAAATGTAACTACTTCTAAATCCTACTATTTTTAATTTTTCCAATTATTAATACTAATATTTTTTAAAATTTATATTGTGCAGCTAACAAAAGACAGAGGAACTACAACAGCAAAAAAAAAAAGAGTTATATATATATATTGTAAATAACTTCATAAAATA
>NW_010359874.1:0-963 GCF_000414095.1 Morus notabilis
CCGATAGAGACCCTTGCTAGTTTTTCATTCTTAATGAAAATAAAAATAATTAGTAATAATTATAAATTATAATTATATTTCTCTTCAATGAAGGGCTTAAAGGGATTGCACCGGCCATTAATGCACGACCTTTGATTTTTGAGGAAACCCCACCAAGAAAAAAAAAAAAAAAGAAATTGATTTGTGAACCATGTAACGAAGGAATAAAATCTAGACAAGAGAAATTAATTAGGAAAACCCCTAAAAATCTGATTTTATTCCCCCCAAGGGAATTAAACGCTGTGCTAGGGTTTATTTTGTCTGTCGCTCAGATGCCTCGTTTTGCACCCTTTCAGCATTAACAAAGGCTATTGCGACAGCTCGTCATGTCTTCGTTAGACTTGGCCCAATTGCCGAGTCTGATCCATAGAACAACTCAACAGATTTATTAATTAATTATATTAATAGTTGTTTTATATGGTTATTAGGAAAACTAATTCATGTGGATTAGTCTTAGGCTCTTAGCTAAGCCACACAGCTCAAGGCACGCAGACTTTTTGATACTCCTCATTTCTCATGCTTTGCTTTGGTTATTTCTTAACCAAGTTATAATTAGCAAAAGAAAAGTAAATTTGATTTTTGAGTGAAGTCTCAGAGTGCATTAATTCAGTGTCGTTGAAAACGTTGTCGTTGAGGATTATAGTTAGTGGAGATTCCTTCTTTTGAGTATGACCTCCAAACCAATATGGCCAAGTACTGACCACGTTAATGTTAGGTCGTAATCTTTTATCGCGTTTGACTCTTTTGTAATTTATTGTCGTTTGTATTTTACTGCACGAGTCGTTAATTGTATTACAGAATAAAATATAAAATATTCTTGACATTTTAGTAGGTTAGTTTATACACATTCATTGTAACATATATATGTGTACGTCATATATATATATATATAAGGTATATGTTTGTGTGTATGTGGTTGTATAT
>NW_010359875.1:0-863 GCF_000414095.1 Morus notabilis
AAATCAAATCAACATGTAAAATTAACAAAGTTTGATATAGATACTATAGCTTTCAATAAAATCTACTAAGATGAAAATAGAATAATCATTTTTTAAAACTATTTGAAGCAAACATTCTTTAAAATCAAATAGGTGATTGAGAGGTATGCATAATAACAAAAAGACCAAGGCCTTGTATACTTGAGTCAGCAGCACTTGCATTTTAGGATTTTTAATTGTTTTACCCGTCTTCCCCGATTTTCTGTACAACTTGAAAACATTTCTGTTTTCTTCTCTGTTTTTTTTTTTTTTTAATTTTTTAAATAAGAATAAACACTTTGCGTCGATATGTAAATATGTTTGGTATAGCTGCCTTTTAAACAACACAATTTACAATTGGGAAGAGTTGAGGTATGCTTCTTATGTCATAACACGGCAGAATTGCTCTCTCCCAAAATGTCACCACCTTTGACACTTTGCCCAATAATTGACATGCATTATGTAAAAGAATTGCACAACAATCATGTTATTATGACACTTTAGTCTTTAGCAAAAAAAAAAAAAAAAAAAAAAAAAAAAAAGTTTTTATGAGAGAGGGGAGGACTTTGGGGAAATTTTCCCTTCCATGTCGTTTTCAGCCAGTATGGAAAAAAATGGTGAGTGCTAAAAGTTCTGTATGTAAAGAGATAAGTTAATTGGCTAAATATTAAATAATTAAACCCAGCATAATCTTGACTGAAATTAACTTTTGAGTTTCAATGACTTAACACGATTACAAGAAATAATCAAGTCAACG
This sequence comes from Morus notabilis, assembly GCF_000414095.1. NCBI lineage: Eukaryota > Viridiplantae > Streptophyta > Magnoliopsida > Rosales > Moraceae > Morus > Morus notabilis. The sequence continues at coordinate 776 of NW_010359875.1, forward strand.
TAAGGGTAACATGTATCTTACTGTTCAATTGTGGTAAGGAAAAAAAAAGACATTTAATCAGTTTTAACTGTCGTTTCTTTTCAACCAG
>NW_010359876.1:0-571 GCF_000414095.1 Morus notabilis
CAGTGGCGCCAAATAATGGCAATGATTGTTACGATAATATTGGAAGCCGAGGTCCTGTTCTTTTCGCTGATTCGAGTTTAAAATTTGAGTTTTATTATAGTAAAATGCTCTCAGAAACAGTTACGTCTAACTTTTTTGCTACAGTAAAAAGTTATTACACAACATCACATTTCAACTCGAATTAAAAACTCAAATTAGCGAACTGAACGAGCCCAGAAGTTACACAGTGATAATGCCGATCTCATGATGTCCACCACGTGACAGACACTAACAGTGTATTTGGTAAGGTGAAAAAGAGAAAAAAAAGAAAATAGATGAAGGATTTTATAGAGAAAAATAAAATTTTAAGTTGTTTGATAGAGAAAAAATGAGAAATGAATGAAAATAAAAAGTTATGGAGCCCACGAATTTTTAATCCTTTCAACTTTGGGAAAAAAAGAGGAAAGAAAAAATTTAACAAAAAAATGAGATATAAAATAATAATTTTAACATTCACCAATCATCATATTTTCATTTATATTAAGGTATTATTATAAAATGCCTTAAATTTAATAATTTTTTTCACTTTTCT
>NW_010359877.1:0-804 GCF_000414095.1 Morus notabilis
TGACGGCAAGTTCTTTGTAAGAACTAATATTTTACAAAGAAAACTAAAATATAATTAGTTGTTCCCGAATCAACTATCCAGGATGAGAAATCATCCTCTACTAAAGATGTTTCTAGAATCAGTAAATCTTATTTACTTTGATTCTTTTTCTTTATTTAGGTGGAAACAATTTCCATTTAAGGGTTAAAACTTAATAAAGAAAATAAACATGATTAGGTATTCCTGAATCAACTATTCAGGATAAGGAATCACCCTTTTACTAAAACATGTTTTTAGAATTAGTAAATCTTATTTACTTTGATTCTTTTTCTTTATTTAGGTGGAAACAATTTCCATTTAAGGGTTAAAACTTAATAAAGAAAATAAACATGATTAGGTATTCCTGAATCAACTATTCAGGATAAGGAATCACCCTTTTACTAAAACATGTTTTTAGAATTAGTAAATCTTATTTACTTTGATTCTTTTTCTTTATTTAGGTGGAAACAATTTCCATTTAAGGGTTAAAACTTAATAAAGAAAATAAACATGATTAGGTATTCCTGAATCAACTATTCAGGATAAGGAATCACCCTTTTACTAAAACATGTTTTTAGAACTAGCAAATCATATTTGCTTGATTCTTTTCCTTTATTTTGGTGGAAACGACTTTCCTTTTGTCTTTTACTCAAGGTTCTCACAGTATTTAGCCAACCCTTTTGTTATATGGATTTCCAAATACGGTATCTGATGACTGCATTATCTTATAAGTTGTTTCCATGCCTTCAGGCTTCTTGTGAATTACCACGCACAACCATAGCTAAT
>NW_010359878.1:0-1523 GCF_000414095.1 Morus notabilis
CAATGATTGGACATTTCAGAATCAATGTTTCTAAATGAAAAAAAAAGTTCAAGATTCTAGTGTCAAAATTCTTAAATCCTTTTCTTTCTTGGGTATATGTGGTCATTCTAATTCATCTTTGGATATCCCAGACTAATGATGGGGTATTTTGATCTCCATCTTAAAAGTATTGAATGATTGTTATCTTGTCTTTCTATTATCTTGTCACATCAAAAAGCTTACAATTTAAATATAGTTAAAGAAGAGCCTGCTTACAATTTAAATATAGTTGAAGAGAGCAGAAAAAGGCTCCAGCTTTTAAGTAATTATTTGGAAAAAAATTTTAGAAAGAACTTTCTAGAACATTTACATGAGATTTTTTGTTCATTAATAAAAATAAAAATAAAAATAAAAATGTTATTTGAAACTCTAAAGTAACTTGCTGTTTTTTAATTAGAAACTCTTCTAGGAGAAGCCATGTATACAGGTTTGGCTTCTCTTGAAAAAGCTTCCCAAGAAGCTCTTCTGGTATTTCAACTAAGCATCTCTGAAACTAAAAGCTGCTTATGAGTTCAGGAAGCCAAAAACTGGCTTATAAAAGCTCTGCCAATTGTCCTAGCTAGTCCAGGAAAAATATTCATACATATCAAACATTGTAAGAGGAAAAAAAATCAAGACCATCAACTCCTTCAAATGAACCACCAACATGAACAAAAGTCTAAAATCATTGTAAGTTTAAGATCTTGATTTGGTTTTGCTGCCAAAACATTTCACAACCATGGAAAATCAAAATTCTAAGTTCATGAATCCATCATAAAACGAAATTTGAAGTTCATGAAGGCTTGCTTGTCTCTAAAGAAATGACTTTAAAAGTACTGAGAATAATAATGCTTATCGGTTTAAGGATAGGTGAATAAGTACTAAGAAAACTAGAAAAGCAAGCAAATAGTCTTGATATGCAAAATAAGCACTTGAATAGAAGAATTCATCTAGATCCTCTTCACGGAATACCACCTGAGTAGAACTATTGTCAATCTTGAACAATTCGTCAACAATTCCATCTCTTACAGCCCCCAAAATGCCGCACTCTCCAATATTCTCCTCCTCTAGTGGTGGCAATCCAATTTGTGGCTATCGCAGCTGATGTTCTTGTTCTGATTGTTCGATGAAATTGCTCAGCAAATTTGGACTTTCTATTGCACTCCCAAAGCCAAAATTGCCCACATTGGAGAAATCCATTTTCTCACCGAAAAAGTATTCCTTGACGAAGTGAATGTCCTCACCAAAGCCTAGTAACTCCCTTCTAGCAGTGATCCCAGTTTCTGCATATAATAAGAATTTGAACGAGTCTAGTTGGCGATCATACAAAGATTAATTTCCTTTTAGTTATAGCTGGGACTTGAATCCAAGACAAAGGGTGCGTTGATAGCCCCGGGACAACCCCGGGGCAGCCCCGGGACAACCCCGGGGCAGCTCCGGGACAGCGGGGCAGCCCCGGGGCACCCCCAGGACATCTCCGGGAGAGCCTCAGGGCAGCCTTGGGG
>NW_010359879.1:0-513 GCF_000414095.1 Morus notabilis
GGCCCATAATCCGTGAGATCGAGCTCTCTTCATACTCTACAACCACCACAGGAACGGCGACAACCTTTGGTGTCGTAACGGGGCCCATCGTCCGATACATCGAACCTCTCTTCGCGATCTACAACTGCCACGTTTTCGGCAAAAACTTTTGGTGTCCTAATGGGGCCCATCGGGCGTTAGATCGAAGCTCTCTTCGTGCCCTACAACTGCCACGGGAACGGCGATAACTTTTGGTGTTGAAATGGGGCCCATCAGCGGTTTGATCGAAGCTCTCTTCGTGATCTACAATTGCCATGGGAACGGTGAAACTTTTGGGGACGTAACAGGGCCCATCAGCCGTTAGATCGAAGCTCTCATCGCGATCTACGAATGGCACAGGAACGGTGAAAACTTTTGGTCTCGTAAAGAGGCCCATAATTTGTCAGATCAAAGCTTTCTTCGCCCTCTACAACCGTCCCGAAAACCGTGAAAAATTTTTGTGTCGTAACAGGCCCCATTAGCCGTTAGATCGAA
>NW_010359880.1:0-544 GCF_000414095.1 Morus notabilis
CAAAACTTTGTCTAATTATTTTATCAAAAGACTATGCTTCCTCAAGACGGTGCTTAGAGGAACTCGTGCACATTCTTGGATGCAAGAAAACAGATGGACAGGGCAAAATTCTTCCCGTCTTTTACAATGTCAATCCATCAGATGTACGGAAACTACAAGGAGATTATGCGGTTGCATTTGCTAAACTTGAAAAACATTTTGAGGGGGAGGAGAACAAATTGCAAGCATGGAGAGAGGCTTTGATGAGAATAGCCGATCTCTCTGGCTGGGCATCAAAGGAGTTTAGGTAATCACAGTACAATCTTTACAATCTTTGTAGTTACTCTGTTTACTTAACTCATGCATGACAGATCATCCCTTCTCCCTTAAAAGGCTACTGCAATATGTTTTTCATTTTGTTGTCGGAATCTGTTTGTTTGAAAAGCAAGCATAGTACTTTATTGTAGTCACACTAAGTATAAATGTATACTGCTAACTGCGTTAAAATGTTTTTAAAAAAAATTTATATCAACATATCTATCCATAACATATATATAGCTACAAG
>NW_010359881.1:0-1765 GCF_000414095.1 Morus notabilis
TTGTTCACATCCAACTAAATCAAATGCCAACGTTGAGAAGCTGCCAACGCCAATAACATCTTGACCATGACCAATTTTGCTACAAGAGAAAAAGTGTCCAAGAAATCTATTCCTTCTTGTTGAGTGTAGCCTTTGGCTACTAGACGAGCTTTGTGCCGCTCCATGGACCTATCTGATTTGTATTTAATTCTGTAAACCTATTTATACCCAATAGAATGCTTATCTTTAGGTAAAGGAACAACATACCAAGTATGATTTTGTTCCATAGCATCTAACTCAGCTTGCATAGCAGCTTGCCATTGAGGAAACTTCACGGCTTGATGATAAAATTGAGGCTCAACTTGAGTGGCAACGGTGAGAACAAACTGTTTATGAGAGGGAGAAAGGGAATCATAGCAGATGAACTTGGAAAGAGGATATAGAGGACTAGAGGAATCAAAGCCAGTGGAGCCTTGATGAGACAATAGATTATAGTGAAAATCTCAAAGATAAGAAGGTGGCCCTATTGTCCTTGAAGATTTTTGAGAATGTATGACATTGGAAGAAGAAGAAAGGTCTATGGTTGATGGTGGATTGGTGGAAGGAGAATGGGAGCTGGGCTGGTTATTGGAGAAAGTATCAAGAGATAGTGTTGGCAACACAAGATTAGGAAAAAGGATCAATCAAGTTATCCTCGGGAATAATAGAATGAAAAGGAAAAATATCTTCATGAAAGATAACATCTCTCGAGATAAAAACTTGTTTGGTTTGGATGTCATAAAGTTTATAACCTTTGATGCCATCAGGATAACCCAGAAAAACACATGTGCGAGCCCTTGCATGGAACTTGTCACGATTAGTAGTGAGAGTATAGGCAAAAGCAAGACAGCCAAACATCTGAAATAAAGTGTAACCAACAGAGGACTTATAAAGGGCCTTGTGTGGAGTTTTGTGATTAAACAACGGGGAGGGAGTCTTGTTGATTAAAAAGGCAACAGTCAGAACACATCAGTCCAAAATTGAAGTGGAACCCGAGATTGAAAATATAATTCACGAGCAACATTCAATAAGTATTGATGTTTCCTCTCAACTACAGAGTTTTGTTGAGGCCGATCAATGCAAGAGAATTTATGTAAAACCTTTAGGATAAAAAAAATCAGTAAAGGCAAGCTATTTATCATTATCAGACCGACACTCTTTAATGACACAGTTAAACTGAGTTGCAATCATATTAAAAAAAACTTAAAGAAAAGAGGTTACATCAAATTTATGTTTAAGGAGATATACCCAAGTAAATCTTATACAATCATCTACCAGAGTCAAAAAAATATCTATGTCACTACAAGAATTTTCATGATAAGAACCCCATATATCACAGTGAACTAAATCAAAAGAAGACTGTCGCATGTGATTATGAGAAACAAATGGCAGCCGCCTTTGTTTAGCCAGTGGACAAATGTAACAAGGATATGTGGAACTAATCTTGGAACTTTCACACAGCAACTTGTCTTTCAAAACTTCAAGTCGAGAAATGGAAGGATGGCCAAGTCTTTTATGCAAAAGCTAAATAGAAACTTTATTTGTATAAGCAGAAAAGTCCTCATTTAGAGAATCAGAATTGAGAATGTAGAGAACCCCTTTCTTTTCACCCCTGCCAATCATCTTCATGGTGTAGACCTGTCACGCCCCCAAATAGGGGTTAGTGATGTGGAGACTTGTTTAGAAACTTAAACCTGCTTAAGTTTGTGATTAGCAAATTACTGTGCTAAAATTTAACTTTTCAAAT
>NW_010359882.1:0-878 GCF_000414095.1 Morus notabilis
TAATATTTCCTTCATTGTTGCAGATTGATTACGGTTTTGATGATCAGTTAATGAGTAACATGATTGATAGTTAATCCATCGCTTTGTATAGATCTTGGAGAAATTTGGAATTTAATTCACGTCGAAAAATTGTATTGTCTGTGATTTTTTTTCCTTTTCATTAATGATCACATTTGATTATCATGTGCTGAAAACTGCCCATTTGTGACATTGAGAAACCTAATTAAGTTGTAGTTGTACTTTTGCTATGTGGACATATTTATGGTCTTTTAGTTAGTAAATTGTGTTAGGAAAAATATAGAAAATACAAAGAAGAACAACAACTTTTGTAAGATCAAAATAACGAAATTGTACAACACTAATTCAACCTTTCTACCAAACTCAGAAAATGAAATTTCAAGGTGTCGAGGCACGTGAACCACGCTTTCCTTAAAATAGATTTGTCCCCTCTGGCGAGTGCTTGAGGCAACGTTGGACGTCCATCTCCCAGGATACAACGACAACAACGGTAGCTTGAAGCACTATCGGAACCATCCGGCGAACTAGAACTCGGACATTCCCTCTATCACCAAAACGGAACTACAAAAGATAACACAAGAGAAACTTGGAAAAGAAGAGAAAGAACTCGAGAGAGAGAGGTGAGTGCTCTGTGCAAGTGAGTGCTCTTCTTCATGTGGTAGACGCCTTATATAGGCTCTTGGAAAAGGGGTTATGAGACCAGGAATTAAAGGTATTAATCACACATATTAATAGTGCAAAAAAGTTTCCTTTCATCAAGGTGAACCCGGCCACAATACATATCTAGGTTCAAGGAAGAACTGATGCAATAACCCGCCTTTAACATCACAATTAAGCTCAACATTAAGCACACCATTAAG
>NW_010359883.1:0-566 GCF_000414095.1 Morus notabilis
TTAAGGGTTTAGGGTTCAGGGTTCAGGGTTCAGGGTTCAAGGCTTAGGGATCAGGGTTCAGGGCTCAGGGTTCAGGGTTCAGAGTTCAGGGTTCAGGGCTCGGGCTCGGGGCTCGGGGCTCAGGGATCGGGTTTCGGTGTTCGAGGTTCAGGGTTCAGGGTTCTGGGTTCGGGGTTCGGGGTTCGGGGTTCACGGTTCAGGATTCAGGGTTCAAGGTTCAGGGTTCAGGGTTCAGAGTTCAGGGTTCAGGGTTTAGGGTTTAGGGTTTAGGGGTCACGGCTCAGGTCTCAGGGCTCAGGGTTCAGGGCTAAGGGCTCAGGGTTCAGGGTTCAGGGTTCAGGGTTCATTGCTTGGGGTTCAGGGTTTAGGGTTGAGGGTTCTGGGTTTAGGGTTTGGGGTTCGGGGTTCGGGGTTCAGGTTCTGGCGTTTGGGGTTCAGGGTTCGGGGTTCATGGTTCACGGTTCGGGGTTTACGGTTCACAGTTCAGGGTTCAGGGTACAAGGTTCAGGGTTCACGATTCGCGGTTCAGGGCTCAGGGTTCAGGGTTCAGGGTTTAGGATTCAAGG
>NW_010359884.1:0-513 GCF_000414095.1 Morus notabilis
AACTCTTTCATTAAATAAATAATAAATATCCTATTACATCTTATGCTTCGAGGACATCATTCCCAACAAGGAATGTCTGTGTGCCTTTCCACGATTCCTGGAAGGACATGGACGTCCAGCATAAGAGAGAGATTCAGCAGCGCCTACTGGTATAAATTATTCAACTTCATTGCTTTTTAATTTAATCTAAATTTCAATATAATAAAATCACTTAACATGTTTATATTGTATTACAGGAATGGTTCAACCCCGATTATGACCGCGATGATGGTATCATCATGTCTGTGGTCGACAGGGAGGCTGTAAAATGTTATAAGGATTGGGAAAGTGACCTTCATGACTATTTTAAATATCTTGGTGGGCCGGAAAATGAGAGTGTACTTAGGGCCCACGTGATACCCAAAATTTCTCACATGCTAGTTGGCCAATGTATTTTATGACATTTTAGCATCATGCATATGATGCATGAACATTTAGTTATTCTATATGCATTCATGTATCATAATGGTGTAC
>NW_010359885.1:0-872 GCF_000414095.1 Morus notabilis
ATTTTCCGAGAAAATCAGTAAGAAAATACCTAAAAAATTTGCATTTTCTGTCACCCTTTCTCACTCTAGAAACCTTCTCTCTCTAGGCTTTTTCAGTTATAAAATAATTGCTGTCTCTCACTCTAGATTTCTTATCACAGAAACCTATTACCAAAATCCTCTGTTAATAACAAACTTGAGAGGTATATTTAAACAAGTTGGAGAAGACAACCGTTGAAGAATACTCAATTAGAAAGCTCCAATTGTACCAACTTGTATCTGATTGTACCGTTAATTGTCTACTTAATAAAACGCTGCCGTTTTCAGTTCCAACGACAAGTCTCCTCAAATAAAGCCAAAACTACTTGTAGCTCTACTTTGACTTGGTTTCCAAACTGATTATATAGGGAATTGACTCAACATTTTAGAGTTCGAAATACTATCTAACCTAATTTGTACGGTGTATTGTTTACACTTTGCGGATCCATTCTCAAAACGCATGTTATGTCTCTTTTCATTGCGATATTGTGCCACCAAAATGGACCCCTTTGGATTAACACTCAACGGTAGATTGAATGCGAGTCATTGTTGTGTCACATAGTTTTAAAGTAAAGAAAGCTGCACTCACTATTGTCTTGACAGTGCTTGAAATTCATGGACACACACTAATTTATTGACATGGTTATAATATTTTCTTTCTTTTTTCTCTGCTTTTCTTTCAAATTTAGGATTAATAGATTTGAAATATAAAAATCCTGATGTCAAAAGTAACTTCGAATTAATTAGTGATATGCAAGAGGTACATTGATAGCTAACTTCTATAGATTTAGGTCCATAATTATATATACACACACATACACAAACACTCACACACACAAATATATATATATATA
>NW_010359886.1:0-516 GCF_000414095.1 Morus notabilis
GACATCCCAACAATTGCAGCTGGTCAAGACAAAGCAAAAGCTAATCAGTAGTTGAAATTACCAAAATGACCTTTGAACTATGATAAATGGATTATCATTATCTTTTTCATGACACGTCTTTTTCTTGATACAATATTGAGGATAATCATCATCCTAAAGGGGCATTGGTAAAAAGACTAAATATTGGTGTTGTAAAGAGAAATCGTATTAGAACCAATAAGCAAATCCATAATGGATAGGACTACAAGGCTTAGGAATTTCTCCAAGGTCTTAATCGTGGTATTGGTTTCAAGGTCAGTAACTTTGACTTGCAAATTATCTTTTAGATATGTAATACTCAGAAGTTTCTAAATTGTTGGTTATCGGAACAACGTTTTCTGATCACGTCCTCAGCCGTGTTTGAATGATTTATTGACTTAATAATAATAACAACAACAACAACAACAACAACAACAACAATAATAATAATTAGGAGAATTCTCTGAAAGGTTGAAAGTATACCCTACCAGTAGGCAT
>NW_010359887.1:0-1021 GCF_000414095.1 Morus notabilis
GGAATTACACCCTAAAAAGAAAACATTGAAGACTTCCTTTAAAATTTCTCAATTTTGATCATCAAAATTTCTAACTAATAAGTCAAGAGTCGCCTATTATTTCTCTACGTGCCATTTTTGCATTACGGATCTCAAATTCCGTCAAGAATTTAACATGTACTCTCTTAACCTTTTGACATCCTACAAAACATACATACTCACAAATCTAAAATAAAAAACCTTAAAAAAAGAATGTTTAAATTGTGTATCTAAGAGAACTAATTTGGAAGTTAATTTAACATTAAAATCTCACTCATGAAAAAAAGTTTACCATATGATGCTGATAATCACCATTATGACCACTAGTAATTATGATAATTATTATATGAGTCACAATGATAGTTACCGTTGGTCATTATCATAATGACTACCTGGTAAACGAAAGTTATTGTTTTGCAAACATAATAATGCTCACAGAAAAATCTAATTATATTGCACTTACTATTCAAATTAGAAACAAATTTGACCAATTAGTTCGCTCAAAATCATAATCCAAACGTTTTTTTTTAAGATTTCTTACCATATATATGGAAAAAAAGTCAAAATGTTCTTTATTAACACTTCTAAATGAGGTTGTGTCGCACATTATATGTAAATCGGGATTAAGCGCCTCTAAAAAATATATGTAACTTGTTCATAAAAGGAGAGCTGGAGAGAGAGACCGGAGAAAGAATGAGAGGGAGAGAAAAAATGTGAGAGCTCAAATGAAGAGAGAGAAAGAGAATGAGAGAATAAGTTGTGAGTTCAAATGAAAAGAGAGAAATTGAAGAAAATATATGTAACTTGTCTAAGTGAGGAGAGAGGAGAACGAAAGAGAGAAAGAGAGGGAGGGAAAAAATAGAGAGTTCGAATGAAGAGAGAGAAATTGAAGAGATAAGTTAAAATTTGATATTGAATTTTGCAATAATAATTTTGACAATTTAACTTCATGGATTCTTAAATTGTTGATGTAACAGTGCTAAAAATAGTATGAAAAAGCGGA
>NW_010359888.1:0-993 GCF_000414095.1 Morus notabilis
ATGACATGACTCGAACGGATTAGCCAACTTAATTGGTCAATTTTTATTTGTGTTGTAAAATTGTCATCAACTCTTGCCTTCTTTCTCTCTCCCATATTATATATGTAGTCTTGTTTTCAATAGTTAGCACTGCATTCTTTATCTCTCTCATATTATATATATGTGGTATATATAGACTTGTTTTCAATAGTTAGCACTGAAAGAAATATTTGAGAGATATCACTGCTTTTGATTATTTTATTTTAACTCTTTTCAGCAATTTTTTTTTAAAGGAAGCGACAAATTATTTCAGTAATTACAATAATTAGTGATTATATTGCATATTATAACAACTTGTGTAACTATAATTATAACTTGTAACAATTAACGGTGAGACAGTAAAAATAAAATTAAAACTACTGCTATCAGGAAACACTTTTTCTAAGGCTAGGGAAATAATCAATTACTATTTATACACGTTTATTTAATAATGATTATCTTTTCATTAAATTTTAATAAATATTATAACTTTACAACTATAAATATCAAAAAATACCAAAATTGATCAAGCAAATAATTTATAATAATAGTTTTATAATACATAATGAAATTTCAGAAAATTAGTTTAACATTTGATTAAAAGAAAAAAATTATAATATGTAATAAAAATTAGGCAACAATACCTAAAACCTTTTGGTCTAGTGGTACTGAAAAATTTAAGTAGAATGAGATTTAATAGAGAGTTACGGGTTCAATCCCGTGTTGCATATAAAAAAAAAATAAAAAAATAAAAAAAATTAGGCAACAATGATTCTAGCTTTAGAATTGATTTTGTTTGCTGAGAGGGAACTTTTTCAACATGTTTTTGGTGCGAGGTCTTTTGCTGGGCCCAGTGGAGCCCACTTGTTGCAAAGATTGGGCTTCAGCCGGCAGCTTTTTGCCCTTAACTGAAACACATGCCGGCATGGCACTTTAGGCCCCACCAAAGTCCCCTTCAAAGTGGGCCCCCCCCCC
>NW_010359889.1:0-637 GCF_000414095.1 Morus notabilis
TTTTATAACTAAAAATTGACCTATATACTTTCTTAAATTTTTCATATTGGCCTATTTTTTACTATTTTCTTAAAAAAAAACTCGGAAGCCCAATGTGACTTTGGGCTTACAAATGTAACAAAAACTTTGGCTACCCAACCCAACAAACCTCTTGTAGTATTTATGAAACTATATACTAAATTTGACAATTTGTCCAAGAGCAGGCACACATGGGACGCCCAAAACCCCCTACCAATAAACAAAAGGCCCAGCCCAACCCAAAACAAAGGAACGACGAGAACAGTGGAGATTGCTTTGTTACATCAATAACGGCCAATCTTAGACCTCTTTCCTCATATTCAAGTTATAATTCATGGATGGTAATTTCTTCTCTTTATATATCCATGCATAGCCCTACAAGCATTATATATCTACCATACAATGTGTATGTGTGTGTGTGTGTATATATACATATATATATATAAGAGTATGGTGTGTGTGTTTAATATTTATAAAATAAATACATTTGTTCTTAAGCTGTTGCCTAATTTATTTTATTTTATTTATTTTTGGTGGGTGAATTGGATAACAATAATTAGTCGGAGCACCCTTGTGCATTGAGGTCATTTGATCGGATGATGAAATCAGCAAAGGGAAA
>NW_010359890.1:0-1180 GCF_000414095.1 Morus notabilis
AGCCAATTACAGCTTGTATATTCATACCTTGTTTATTTCACTTATTCGAGTTTAAAATTTAAATTTTATTATAATAAAAAACTCTCATATATAATTATATCTAATTTTTTTACTATAATAAATAACACTCCCATCAAATCACATCTCAACTCAAATTAAAAATTTAAATCAGCGAACTAAACGGATATCAGAAACCCAGTTTCTAAAACCATATAAAATTTTGAGCTTAAGAATCAAAATTAATTGCATCATGAAAATGCTCTGGAAATCCACAGAAGCTTAAAACACATAACAGAAGCATAAAACATTTCATCAAATAATATTTTCCAAAACGGGTGAGTGTTTACTCTGTCATCTTCTTTCTCAGAGAAAAAACAGAAAAGGCAAGTTTGAGCCAACATTACCCAGTTTCAGAAGTCTTGGGAAATCCCCAACTCCCTCAAGTTCAAAAAAAAAAAAGAAAAAAAAAACAGAGAGAGAGAGAAATTATGGGGAAAAAAAAATCAAGAAGCAGAAACTGCTAATACTAACCTATTGAGAAGGCAGGAGAGAGAGGAAAATGCTTTGCTCTGGCTGCTCTCAGCCATGAAGGGAATAGAGTTGGGATTGGAATTTGGTTTATGGCTGCGTCAAATGATTGATTGTGTTTTGGCAAAATGACCAATGAGAACAAAGTGACTCAAATCCAACTAGTAGAAAATGGAAACGTTTCTTTTGAGTAAGATGACGATTGCATTTGCAAAAATGGATGCGGTTCATGTCCCCCACGCGCCTTCCACCGCGATTGTCGATGCACGCTCCAATGGCCTGCTAAATTTTGGAATTAGCTGGCCTGTCATTTGTCACTTGTCACGTACGTCGTGTGGGGGCTCAATTCATTTGCCTAATTCTCTTCCGTCGTCACCCCAAATTACTCTTCTTCACTAATTCGCCCTACTAATTTGGGAGTAGTGGAGCTCTATTAGTGGAAATTATGTATTTATTATTAAATTATTTTTTTAACTCTCAGATCTATAATAAAAATATTTTTGTGTGTTTTATTATAAATTTTCAATAAAATCTACATAGTTTTAACTGTTAAAAAATCAATCATAATACTTAAAATTAACGGGCGCGTTTAGAACTCGTTTTAAAATGATTTTTTTCTATAAAAATGAAAATGAAAACGTTTTTAATCTCA
>NW_010359891.1:0-552 GCF_000414095.1 Morus notabilis
CTTAACGAATATCTGTTACCTAGTCCATTCCCAAAGCTTACTACATGGCCTAATGATATCATCAGTAAGTATCTCTTTTGATTATTTCACTAATAAATCTTTTATGTAATTTGCGCTTTTCTTATAATTTTTTTTTTTGGAATAAATAATAAATAATTATTTTGTTGCAGTTGTATCGACATTGCACGTTTTGGCTTGAGCGACTTGCAATGATTCTTGTGGCAGGCCAACCAGGGGTTTTCGAGGGGAGCCTTTTGTCCCTTATAGCCTACTTTGCACTGTCCAATATGCTTTACTTGGCACATCTGAAGAAGCTGCCGCAGAAGGTCTTTTTACCCGGTTCGTCTTTTTACGGACCTAACCCTACTGAGGTTAGTTTTATTTATTTTTATAAAATTATTGCCTGTTTGTTTGGCGGTTCAAACCTTTTTTTTGTTTTTTGTTAAGTTTTTTTTATCTCACCAGAAATTTGAATTTCTATTCATACTTTTTGTTCAAATCTATGAACCAAACGAGGTATTAGTATTATGTGTTAATTACTCGATATCGAAT
>NW_010359892.1:0-729 GCF_000414095.1 Morus notabilis
GAAAAAAAAAATTAAAAGGGCCAGGGCCGGCCCGTGAAGGGCCTGGGCCTAGGCCCGACCCTGGCCCTTATGGACTAGGGCCAAAGGTCAATGCTGGGCCTGAGGATTTCTCCTGCACTGTGCAGAGCTTCGGGTTAGAAGGGCCGTGCTGGTCGACATGGCCCTTTTGACATCTCTAATATGTATAATGTACGGAAAATAAAAAAAGTTATATATTTGCCAAATTAGTACGGTGTCCTCAGATTTAAGACATTTAATTATAAAAAATAAAATAAAAAATAAAAAACCCTTAAACCCTGGGCTTGGCAGGGCTGGGGGTTGGATATTGGTGTTGGTGGTCTAATTAGTGAAGTCGAAACTGGAAAAGTGAAATTTTCAATCAATGAGAGAAAGAATGAAGCAGCGCAGGTACGCAATGGTGTGCTCGTCGAACCAGAATCGGAGTATGGAGGCTCACTCGCTACTGAAGCGGCAGGGCTTCGACGTCTCCTCGTACGGCACCGGCGCTCACGTCAAGCTCCCAGGCCCTTCTCTCCGCGAGCCCAACGTCTACGACTTCGGCACTCCCTACAAGCACATGCTCGACGATCTCCGCCGCAAAGACCTCGAATTGTCTGTAACTAAAATTCTTTTTCCTTCTTCCATTCCGATTTTGATTTTGATTTGATTTGCAAAAATTTGAGGCTTTTGGCGGCTAAATTGAATCATTAGAAGTGCAATTGATCTCCG
>NW_010359893.1:0-2353 GCF_000414095.1 Morus notabilis
AAAATACAATCATTACACATAATCAGGTGCTAGAGATTAATTAAAGCATGATGACAAGTTTAACATATAGATTGAAATACATGAGTATTTAAGACTAATAAGCATATGTCTCCTTTCAGCTTGTCACTTTGTCAACCAAATATGTGTCAACACAACATCACATGTGAACTGACAAAGACCCATAAATATGCATGTATTATTTGAGGCATAAACAATACTTATTAATAACAACATGTCACACACAAATGACAGCAAACTCCCACTAACTCAATACAACTATGAGCTCTTTACAGTCCCAAGCGAGATGCATGTTCTTAAAATGCCAAATAGGTAAGCCCTTTAGTGGGTCTGCCAACATCTTGTTTGTAGGCGTGTTTTCAATAACAATGAGGCTTTTTAACACTTTCTTTTTCATAAAATAGAACACAATATCAATACACTTGAGCAAGAGATGCTCCTAATGTTCTAAGAGAGAGACACTATTGTGGAAATTTCATAGCGTTGTTTCAGCAAGCCAAAATGCAATCAATTACTCTAATGCTGAACAAGATTCTACAACCATATCACTTAAAATAACCTCACAATACGCCACATACTCTGCATCATAATTAAGGACGCCACCAGTGTCTGCTTGACACTTTTCAACAGAGTAGCTCCTCTTTCAATCATCTATCCAGCCTGCATAATCGACATCACAAGATCCAACTAAAACAGAAGTGTCGGTTTGCCGATGCCTATCTATATGGTACTTTAATCTCAGTTAATTCAGTAATAATAATAACGATCACTCAAGAATCGAATCTGCACGTCAATGACAAAAATAACAACAAGACGTGTGCATACTTGAGCATACATAAGGTTGTTAAACACAAAAGCATAAGGGACAATTTTATCTGATCTCTCTTACTTCACCATAAGGACATTACATCTTTGAGAGATCGTCATCTTAACAAACATTGCTCACTAGGAGAATAAGAATGCATACTGAACCTATCTTGAACAAGAATAATATAGGTTCTCTGAGATGACCAGAAAATGCACTTAACCTTGTCACGGAGAATCTGCATGCCTAGAACATAAGAGGCTTTTCAAGATTCTCAAACCAAAGTGACTAGGAAACATGCTATTCGTCTAAACTAACAGGTCAGAATCATTAGGCGCAAGCAGGTTGTCATGAACATAAAAAATAAACACATTTATCAACAACGTTCTCTAAAAATCTAATTTCAGTGATTATCTCATCCAAAATGAGGTACTACCGCCTCGATGTTTTCCTAACACTTTCACTCATCATAGAGTTTCTCAAAACAATAATGGAGCTAGGAAACATATCCACTCTCAAGGCTATGTCCATTTTAGCATGGGAGATAAATCAAATACACAATGTGTCCCATTCGGCATCAATATAGTGAAGATAAAAGGATTGCTCAAGGCTAAAGACAACAAAAGGGGCAACTAACATTAGCATGTAAAAATGAGATCATGCAATTTGCCCTTTACTT
This sequence comes from Morus notabilis, assembly GCF_000414095.1. NCBI lineage: Eukaryota > Viridiplantae > Streptophyta > Magnoliopsida > Rosales > Moraceae > Morus > Morus notabilis. The sequence continues at coordinate 1,503 of NW_010359893.1, forward strand.
AGCCTTTCCAATGATCTTAAACCATATGATCATTGTGTGCTAGAGTTCTCTGAGCAAGAATAGAACTCTTTCGCAGATAAGGACAATTCATCAAACATCACAGTCAAATACACATCAATCTACCACCGACAGGGTAGTAAAGATTTTGCGGTTCATGACATTCAACAAACTTCCTTCACCTGTCTAAGCATCCTACCAAATAATTAATTATTGACAGGATAAGTTAATTGCTCGTATGGATCTTCGCAGTATGATAGATACATCACTTTATCTTTCACACTCCAATTTACTATTTGACCATAATATGAGTTTAGTGATTATGCAAGTTCATATATAATTTCCAATATTCTCCCACTTGGATTGCATAATTAATTACAATAGATACTCATATAACACAAAATATTAAATAATAATCGAATAGCAAAAACATGGATAAAGATAACAAGCTTAAGTTTCAACAAGATTCAACCGTCCTACCTAGCAATAAAACTATCAATATGATAATTCTATTACCCGGATGGACTTTTGTAACATAATTAATAAAGTAAGTTTATCCATACATTCCCACAATTTATTATTTGATAACGCTATGTGAGTTTAGTGATTATGCTCATCCACAAATAAATATTTTTAATTTCTCCCACTTAGATAACATAATAAAAAAATATTATACTCACATAAAACAAATATCAAATAATAAATTAATAATGACAACAATAATAAATAAAGGATGGATAAACTTGTAACTTAAGCTTTATAATAATACGTGAGCTTCTAACACAAAAGAGACTATGTATGCCTATAAATGAGGCATTAAAACATTAAACACAAAATGGGTATTTTAAAATTTA
>NW_010359894.1:0-673 GCF_000414095.1 Morus notabilis
ATGTATTTAAAATGAGGTCATTTTTTATTTTTTCTGTTTTTTTAAAGTGAGCTCAGAAGTCTACAAAGCCAAAACTAACAAATAACCTAGAGGAGGAATATTTTTCTTTTCTTTGGAAAACAAAAATATGTAATTTTTACTTAAAAGAGAAAAATAAGGGAGAAAATATCGTAAATAGTAGATTTATTAAAAGTAAATTAAGTAAATAGTAGATTTTAAAACTATTTAAAGTACATAGAAATTTATCGCGTAAATATTTTATTTATGATTAGTAAAAAGATTTTTTTTCCACGTAAATTTTCTTTTTACGACTACTAAAAAGATTTTTTTCCACCTAAATAAAGATTTTTACCAGTTGTAAATGACACATTTACACGGTAAACTGTTTATGCCTCTTTGACTGTGGTGTTGGCGGTGTTCTAATCCAAGAGAGACATCTGTTAGCTTTTGAGAGGGATATCCACGCGCTCCCTGCATCTCCTTGTGTTTGGGCGTGTGACCTCTTGTGGTCCCACCATAGTATGTTTCAATATTAATTTATTTAAATAATCACATTATTTATTTTAAGTGATATTAATTCCTAATAATTCACCTTATCTTGTAAATATTACAAGGATGACGTGAGGACTCATGAACCTATAATTCTGAGCTCTAATAAAATTAATAATTAATT
>NW_010359895.1:0-564 GCF_000414095.1 Morus notabilis
GTCATGAAATCTCCTATTCCTCTAGAATTTGGCCATTCATCATATTTCAATCAACTCATAATATGTATAAGATTCACATCATACTCAGAAATACTTTCAAAATCTCATAAAAACATGTTAATAATAACGTATATAAATTGAAAATATACTGCTGTTCAAGTGATGCATCTACTTACAGTCAAGCTGCTTAAGAGGGAAAACTATTCTCTCTATAACTCTCCTCTTTTTTTTTTCTTTCTTTAAGTTGTGACTCACGTAAAATTGGCTGAAGACCACCCTCTGAATAGGCTTCAATATATGTACTACAAACTAAAAGAGAATTAGACTTCTCACTTAAAGAAACGTGACATTAAGATCTCTAAGTAAAGTGGCATAGTTCATGTGCTTACATGCTAAGCTCCAAACGTGGACTCATATATTTTTTTTACTTAATTTATACCAAGCCACCTCATTCTTATATAATATCATTCCTATCATATCAATTCTCAAGCAAATAAATCCAACCTCTTTCAAGTCTCATGCCTACAGACAACACTTTAATTATGCACTAAATAGATTCTAAGC
>NW_010359896.1:0-1109 GCF_000414095.1 Morus notabilis
TTCAAATCAACAAAATAAACGAAACTTTAATTTTTTTATAATAATTAAAAACTCACGTAAATTATATTTCAATTCAAATTTAAAACGCGAATAACTGCTCTCATACTTCATCAATTCAGATATGTACTTGTGTTGGGTTAAGAAGAGACAGGGGTGATGATGAAGATTTTTTATGGATTATTTTTATAAATAGCTTTAAATTTATACATTGTTTCAAAACAGTTTAAAATTATCTTTGAAATATATCACCTACTTACTTCAGAGAATTTAAAATAAAAATTTTATTATTTTTTAAAAACAATCATATTTAATTTTTTATTATAATTAAAAACTTTTAAATTATATTTTAACTTAAATTAACTGAACGGGTAAATAAAAACGCTTGAAAATGCCCCCTCTTTCAAAACTCCGTCTATAATTTTATCGATTTTACTGACATGCCTATAATTTTATCGATTTTACCGACATGCCGTGCATTAAAAGTTTAAAAAATGTATTTTAAAATGTAAATCCTTATTATGAAAAATATTAATAAAAAAAACTAATAACCAATTTATATGGACCACTGATCTAAATCAACCTAATCTCAGCCATCTTAAGCTCAGTAGCCCCATCACAAACTTCCACCCTCAACAGCCCCGTCTCAGCCTCACCTCCTCCGTGTGCCACCGTAAGAATCGAAGACCGTCCATTTCCGTCTCTCCTTCTGTTTCGTCCTTCTCTCCTCCGACAACAAGGGCGCAGCCTGCCACGAGAAATCCATGACCAAAATCACACTCAGTTGCAGCCGAAAATCTCCTCAAGGACCCTCGCACAAGCGTGGGCTCGCCGGTCCACGTCAACAGCGAGGCCATCTGCTACATCTCCGAAAATTGCAATTGCGACCGCGACGCTCGTGTGATGGAGGATGAGGGCTGCACTTTCTAGGGTTTTCTTTATCTTATGTTACTTAAAGCTATCAGCGGCTGAGATTTGTTCTATTTAGATCAATGGTTGAGATTAATAGGGGTGTTTCTGTGATTTCATATTCAAAGCTAAACCCTTAAAAATATTTCGAATAAATATAAATGAATGGATGAGATTTGATTGGTTTATATCAATGGTTGATA
>NW_010359897.1:0-1304 GCF_000414095.1 Morus notabilis
GGAAGTTACTTCACCACAACTTTGCATGATCACTTGCAACGTCCCACTGGGGTTACATTATTTGATCGCTTACCTCTTCTAGCAAAAATACTTCGACAAGTTAAGACCGTACAAAAGTGAATTAGAGCAGTATGTAATTTGTTAAATTTGAAACGATATTGTGCCTTAAAAAAAAAAAAAAAAGTGAATTAGTGCGACCGAGCTCTATAAGGTTGCTTGTTTTTTGGAGATTGCAAGTTGCTTAAATTGGCAGCTAAAATTGAAAGGTATATGAAGCTTCATGCATTACACCAAAATTAAAAAGGTTCTATGTCATTACACCAAAATTAAAAAAGTGTGTAGAACCTATGATACAGATTTATTTATTTAAAAAATAAATAAATAAAACCTGCTGTTAAGTACTTTTTTCACGCACTAAGACAGAGGTAAAATTAAGGATCTGTTTAGAAGAGCTTTTTAAAAGCAACTTTTGACTTTATAAATCTAAAAACTGTTTCTGATAGAAAAGCTTCTAGTTATATCAAAAAATGTGGCTTCTAAAAAAATACTTCTTAATAAATTTTAAAATTTGTACTAAGTTTAATTAAGATATTATAAACTTAATTTAAACATTTTTATTGTTTATTAAAAAATTTAAAAATTATTTTAATCCATTAAACTTTTAATTTCAAACACTTAAAAAATCACGACTTTTATTTTATTTTTTTTACCGGCTAAAAAAGAAAAAGTAAAAGCATTGAAGTGTTTTGTCTGACGAATGTTTAGACCGTAGCGCAGAAGTTAGAGGATGTGGTGGCAAAATGTTACTTCGGTAAAAGACTTGTGTCGGAAATCTTAGAAAATTGCTTAAAGAAACAGATTCAAATGCCAGGGCAACACATTATGGCAATGAAAGCAACCACTGACGAAAACCAACATGGGGTTCTTGAAATTGAGGTATATTTTATTATAGGACATTTAAAACGATAATAGGTTTGGATTAATTGTCGAGTTTTATTATTATTATTATTATTTGTTTTGTTACTTGCGCTTGAGTGAGCCTCCTACATTTCTTTGAGAGGCAAAGCCAGAGGCAAAAACGCATACAATTTGGGAGAAGCTACATACTACAGTGATGGTCAAGCTAATATTTGCAGGCAATAATTTATCTTCATAAAATATAAATAAATAAATAACTAAATAAATTACAAAAATATTTTGTGGTTACATGGAGTTGGGGGTTAGTAAAAAAACACATGATACAACTAGGTTTTTGGGTATGTTCCATTATTCAAAATATTTATCCAAATTATTAATAGAAGCTT
>NW_010359898.1:0-1090 GCF_000414095.1 Morus notabilis
GTGGTTCTGCCGCAGATAGGTGTCTTGCGTCGGCTTCTGCTCATGAGGGGTTCAAGGCTGATGAAGCATGCTTTTGCGTGCTTGCCCTAAACCGCAGAGCCTTTCAGGTTAGCAGAGCAATGAAGCGTCGAAAAGCTCAGGCTTTATCGCCCCATAGCTGCCCTCGGTGAAAGGCAGCTCGCAACTGTAGATTCAACCGGTCGCGCATTCGTCGGAGTAGGATATCGTCTAAATACCGCGTTCGAGTGGAGGAGGCGCTCAATGAGTGAGTCCTTGCAGGCAGGTCAACGCGAGTAGTGGAGGTCGTTATTTTCCCTCTAACCTATTGAATTATTTAGCAGAAACTCAGGGCTGTATCGCCTGCGACACTGGGCATCCGGCTTTACCCCTGCAGGAGGAAGATACCTGTTGGCGCTGATTGAAAACTGACCACCGTGAAGACCACTGCTGGTGGCTTGGCCTTGGCGGAGAGACAGGGAGGGCAGGCGAAGATCACAGTCGACCTTCGTTTGCCAACCAGAGGGCGATGAATCACGGCGATTTGGTCACGCTCCGGTCACGGTGCAGCCAACCAATCGGTATGGGGCCGTGGCGATCAGGAGGGGGTTGTGTAATTCGCTTTAGATATTCCATGATGCCGTCAATTCGATAGCTGCAAAACCGTTGTTCCGTTGTGCATCAAGACTTATGGCCGGAGGGCCGCATGGACGCAATAACTTCATCTAAGTCGGTTAACGCTCAAGATCCGTTTCATGCTCCCGAACAATTTGTAGTCCTTCCTCCCGAGGTCAGCGACAACTGGACGATGAGTATCAGCACTTATCAAAAGATTGCTGAAACGACGGATAAGCTTCCGGGCTCTGGGTGGGAGCTCACCATCCTGGGTCTCTTTGGCGAGGTGGGCAGCCTTCTCAGCGCGCTCAAAAAACGTGAGCGTGACCGTGCGGCTTTCAAGCGTTATCACGCCATCATTTTGGAGGAGCTTGGGGATGTGCTCTGGTACTTCTCTAACCTTGCTTCCCGGGCACAGCTGGATTTGTCCACGCTCTCCCAGCGGGTTTTCCGAAACATCGAAGATTGGGACATCGTC
>NW_010359899.1:0-897 GCF_000414095.1 Morus notabilis
TTCTCAATTTACATGTATTTTTTATGTGAGAAAATATTATAACGAACTACGAACCATGATTTAAATTATGATACGAATACACTAATCAAACGCAGACTCTCCCAAATAGTAAACAGATTCTATTTGTCCCTTGACACGGTGACAAGTTCCGTATTTTTGTCATTTGAAGCAACTAGTATTATTCAAAATTACCTAGATTGGACGGCACTTAAAGTGTGAATAAATCCAAAACAAAGCCACATGCCGAAGAATACGCTGAGAAACGCGTCACTTTCACTATAAATGAATTTAGTGGGTTTTTCCTTTATGAAAATTGGTTACAAAACTTAAGCTCCGGATTTATAGTGTGCATTTCTTAACACCATCTTATATGAATAAATAAACTAAAAAAATTATTACTTGGTAGATAAATCTGCTACAAACTTAAGCTAAATTTTATTCTATAGTTGGATATTAAAAAAGTCTAACTATAAAACACATATATAGACATAGATTCAATAGATTTAATTAAAATTTCATGAAACTGAAACACAGATATCCTTTTGCCAATCTGGCTGATCGACTTGTCTTACTCTTTTTTGCCCTTATCGGTTGGTAAATGAATACTGACATTCTTATGCGCAAAAAAACAGTGTCACGGGGAAACGTTGACAAGCAATAGAATTATATAATGCATCCTATCCTTTGTATCTTATCTTCTGGATGAGGTGTTATTTACATTTCATGGCCTCAAGTTCACAAAAAGACACAATTCCTGTGAGTAGCTAACTTTCTCGGAAAGTGGATTAAAATGGCTTTCCTTCATAACAAACAAGTATATGAAAGAAGAGCAACCTATGAAAAAAAAGTAAAATTGTGCCATTGCTAAAAGATATTGGAAAGAAAACAAAAAAAAAA
>NW_010359900.1:0-1395 GCF_000414095.1 Morus notabilis
ATTAATTAATAAACACGATTTCATTTTTTTATTATACTCAAAATAATCTTTTAAAAAATTAACTAAACGAGCATGTTTAGTTTGCTGATTTGAGTTTTTAATTCAAGTTGAGATGTGACTTTATGTGATAACTTTTTATTGTAGCAAAAAAGTTATATGTGACTATTTTTGAGAGATTTTTACTGTAGCAAAACTCGAATCAGTAAAATGAATTATGCTGTAATTTCATAATCGGTCCCATAATGATTCTCTAAATAATCTCATTTTTACTTTTTATTAAAAATAAAATCATTTTAAAACTAATTTCAAACACACAAAATACATAAATTTTTGCATATCAAAACGCACTACAAGCCAAACAAATTGTTAGCTTTAGATTTGGCGAGCCCAAATCTATAATTAAGTCCAAACCTGTTATCGTGTCTAAGGGCTTGTTTTTTTGGATCAAAACTCAAAAAAAGTTTAAACTCAAGTTACAACTTTATTAAAGTTCGTGTTCTTTTGTAAAATTTGAGTTTAAACTTGAATTTGAACTCGAGTTTGAACTTTAGTTTGGAGCTAAAATATGAGTTCAAGTTCTCCATTTAACTCAAGTTCTTAAACTCAAACTCAAGTTAATGAACAATATTTTTTCTAATTCTTAAAAATACCATAACCTTTTCGTTTAATTTCGATTGAGATGATTTTTTTTATGCGTTCATAACGAAGAGACGAATAAAACCTCATCCATATACCCTATTAAAATTTTTCATCAACGATGAGTTTTTAGTAATATATTATCTAAATACAAATTTAAATTTTGACCCACCCAGACACAAACTCAAATAGATTCTCAATTCAAACCATAACTTAAATTTACACATTCAAATACAAACTCAAGTTACAACTTCAACTCAAATTATAATTCAAATTTAACTTAAAATTTACACTCAAATCAACGTAACTAAAAAATACAACGGAATAAGTCCTAATCAAACCCAAATCTCTAGTAGGACCCAAGTCGTCGACTGATGTAAGTCATGACCAAGCCTATCAGAGGAGTTGGACCAAGGCAAAGCCGTCGAGATGGGCAACATCGAGCCCACTATAAATCTTTATAACGGTGAAGAGCATCAAAGTGAATGTAGCTCTTAATTGAAGTCAACTATTATAAATTTTGGTCTCATTTACTTTATTTTATTGTTATACTTTTTGATGCATTACTGATTTATCTTTATAATTGCAATTAATGTTTTCAGTTTCAAAAGGCTTTCCATGGAACCTGGTTAAATGGCTTAAACGAGGATCATAACAGTGATCAAAGGCCCAACATTATTGAAATCCAACACTAACTGATCTTTATAAATTTTGACTGTAGAAACACGTCTAGTAAAATGTGTATATATATATATATAT
>NW_010359901.1:0-3034 GCF_000414095.1 Morus notabilis
AAATGCACTCTTTAACCCCATTTACAAAAAAATATCCATGTATTAGGCCGAACTGCAAAATAGCAACAAAAAAACAAAAAAACAAAACAAAAACAAAACAAAAACCCAACAAATAGCAAAATTTTTTTAAAAAAAAACCTCCTTATTTGACCTACACGTGAGAGGGAGTATTAAAATATAACACTATTGTTAGCTCACCTCCTAATAGCTTATATTCTACATGTAGGCCGCCTCTCAAGTTAAAGTATGGTCCTGCATCATTCTCTCCTCCTTAAAAAAAGGCCCCCTTCAGGGCAGTATTAGAATATAAGACTATTATTGGCCCACCTCCTAATAGCTTATATTATACACGTAGACCGCCTCTCAATAGCCCACCTCCTAATAGCTTATATTCTACACGTAGGCCGCCTCTCAAGTTAAAGTATGGTCCTGCATCATTCTCTCCTCCTTAAAAAAAGGCCCCCTCCAGGGCATTATTAGAATATAAGACTATTATTGGTCCACCTCCTAATAGCTTATATTATACACATAGACCGCCTCTCAAATTCAAGTATGCTACTGTATCATTCTCCCCTCCTTAAAAAAAGGCCCCTCTAGGACAGTATTAGATATAAAACTATTGTTAGCCCACCTCCTAATAGCTTATATTCTACACGTAGGTCGCCTGTCAAGTTCAAGTATGCTCCTGCATCATTCTCCCTTCCTTAAAAAAATGCCCCCTCCAAGATAGTATTAGAATATAAGATTATTGTTGGCCCACCTCCTAATAGCTTATATTCTACACGTAAACCATCTCTCAAGTTCAAATATGCTACTGCATCATTCTCCCCTCCTTAAAAAAAGGCCCCCTCCAGGGCACACCCATGAGGACTTGAATTTGAGACCTCCTGCTTTGATACCGTATTAGTTTATCGATCTATCTTAAAAGTTTAAGTTATTAGGAGGTGGATCAACAATAGTCTTATATTCTAATAGCATCGACATTGAGTTTGATCAGCAAACCTGCCAGAGGAATCCAACCACGCGGACTGCTAATAGGGCAGCTGCCATCAAAGTCAGAGCTAGTTTAGCCCCGCCCCTTAGGAAACAAATAATCGGCAAAGAAGCTACCCACACTCTCTAAAACTGCTGAGGAGTTGCGAACCATAGTTACCATGGGTAAAAAGATTTCTGTTGAACCAAATAGACCACAACCTCTCTACTCTTACAACATTTAACAAAGAGGTAGAGTCCTTTGAGAAAACCTTCCTTCTATCTGACAAGTATACTCCAAAGGGAGCTTTTCTCTCACACTTCCTAGCTAAAGAATAAATATTCCTCAAGACATGATCTAATGTTTCCGAATCTAACGGACAACAAGGGCAAGAATTGATGCAGTCCACAGCCTTCTTAATCAAATTTGTCTGTTTGTTAGAATCCCATTCAAAGTACCCCGGTCGTGGGAGCTACCCATAATCGCGTGGCACACAGAATGTTTACATAAAAACCCGTCGAGAGTCATGATCCCACACAAGATTGCCAAAGGTTCTACTACTAAGAGGGATAGCACAAATGAGGTCAACATCAACATGCCACAAAACAGAAATTAGGGATATCTCAGATCCCAGCCACCAAAAACATTTGAGATCTTTAACCAACTAGTCCTCGGTATATAGAACTGTTGGGTTTGTGGCTTTAAATTAAGGAGAGAAAGAGGGAAATAGGTTAAGACTTGAGATGAATTAAAATTAATAGGCCAATAGTTTACATAAGTTAATAAATAGGCCAAATTACTGTTTTCGTCCAAAACTTGTCTATTTATGAATACCAACTTGACAAGTTATTGTCCATAATTCACGGTTTTTATCCATAGGGTGCTGATTCCTTCTAGCCGTCTGGATGGTTGAGCCATTTAATATCAACCCTCCATTCCAAGATCAACGGTCCAAGATTTGCAAGGGGCATTCAATTTTTCATCCACTTAGTAAACAGGTAACCGGTTAATGATAACAGCTCCAAACGGCAATGAGTTTTATGGTTTATTATTTTGTTTCCTTTCCTTTTTTATTTTCTATTTTGCTTGATATGTCTCAGTCGTTTAGAAAGAAATAGAAGGGACTAAAAATCTGACTCAGAGCTTGGGAAAAAAAATTGGGAGAATCTCTTCGCTGAATAAGAACCTAGAAATGAAGACATCAATATGAACATTCTCAACCCCACATGAACAATCGCAATTGTTTTGATTTGCACCTCCCTTCATCAATCTGTGGGAAGAAAGATTGGTTGGCCGCGTGAAGGGGATCGTCAAGGCTATGTATAAGAAGGTAGCGAATCAAATCAAATTGCAAAATCTATACTCCATCAGCTTCAGCGAATAACTCAGTGATTTTGGATATTTTGGCCTAACAAAATTCCAAGAAGGTTGCAATACACCGTCAAGCATAGAAAGTCAGATGGTCACCTGCAGTGCAGCTGCTTACTGTATGAGACGATGGTTATCCATGCCATCATATTTTTTGTGTCATGAAGTATCTTAATATCAGCCCCCAGTCATTGATATTGAACATATGGACAATGAATGCAAAATCAATGATTGACCATCGTACCATTCCATCCGTAGAATTGCCACATGAGGTTGTCGAGATGGTTCGCTACGGCTCCTTATCCTCTGATTTCAACAAGTTATCGTATTATGCAACAAAAGTTCCTGAGTTCTACAGAGGCAAAGATGGAGCTTTCAAGGTTGCCGTCTAAATTTCAGAGCCTTTTCTCATCAATGGAACAACATCAGTCTAACCAGAATGATGAAGGTCGCGAACAAATGCTTCGAATGATCAAACTGCAATAATAAGTAGTTGTCGTGAGAAATAAGGGCACTGCTAACCGCCCACAACAAAGGGAGCAGAATGATAGGGAATACAACTTGGAAATTGTCAGAAGAAGATGCGGTCAGTGATAAGGTTACGACCACAATAGGCAAACATGCCCTCAAAGAACCCGTAAGAGTAACAGTGTAGATATTGGCTCAACCCCAACAATCCAAAATTCCCAGACC
>NW_010359902.1:0-228 GCF_000414095.1 Morus notabilis
CTCTTCGCGATCTACAACTGCCACGTTTTCGGCAAAAACTTTTGGTTTCGTTACGGGGCCCATCAGCCGTCATATCGAAGCTCTCTTCCTGCTCTACATCTGCCACGGGAACGGGGACAACCTTTGGTGTCGTAATGGTGCCAGCCCATCAGACGTTATATCGAAGCTCTCTTCGCGCCCTACCACCGCCACTGGAATGGCGACAACGTTTGGTGTTGAAATGAGGCC
>NW_010359902.1:264-468 GCF_000414095.1 Morus notabilis
CCCTGGGAAGGGCGACAAATTTTGGTGTCGTAACGGGGCCCATCAGCCGTTAGATCAAAGCTCTCTTCGCGATCTACAACTGGCATGGGAACGGTGACAACTTTTTATGTTGTAATGGGTCCCATAATCCGTCATATCAAAGCTCTCGTCCCCCGCTACAATCGCCACGAATTTAGCGACAACTTTTTTGTCGTAACGGGGCCG
>NW_010359903.1:0-160 GCF_000414095.1 Morus notabilis
ACGACTGCCACGGGAACGGCGAAAAATTTTGGTGTCGTAACGGGGCCCACAATCCGTCAGATCGAGGCTTTCTTCGCACTCTACAACCGCCCGGTAACGGCGACAACTTTTGATGTCGTAACGGGGCCCATCAGCCGTTAGATCGAACCTCTCGTCGCGA
>NW_010359903.1:454-829 GCF_000414095.1 Morus notabilis
CAAACAAACCCCCCCCCCCCCCCCACCCCCCGCCACGAAACCGTGACAATTTTTTGTGTGGTAACGGACCCCATTAGCCGTTAGATCGAAGCTCTCTTCGCAATCTACAATGGCCAAAGGAACGCTCAAAACTTTTGTGTTGTAACGGCACCCATCAACCGATAGATCTATTCTCTGTTTGCACTCTACAACCGCCACGGAAGCGGCAACATCTTTTGGTGTCGTAACGGGGCCTATCGGGTGTCAGATGGAAGCTCTCTTCGCACCCTACAACCACCACAGGTACGGCGAGAACTTTTGGTGTTGAAATAGGGCCTAATAGCGGTTTGATCGAAGCTCTCTTCGTGATGTACAATTGGCACGGGAACGGCGAAA
>NW_010359904.1:0-1135 GCF_000414095.1 Morus notabilis
AGAGGTTTGGGTTTGATATGATGACTTTGATCCTGGCCGTTGCTTTGTATGATTTTAAATAACTTTTATTTTGATGATGAATATTTTAAAGAGGAACGTGGGAGGCCAATCATGTGAGGAAGGGCGAGAGGACCCCCATGAACATAGAGCAACACATGGAGAGAGAGAGAGAGAGAGAGAGAGAGAGAGAGAGAGAGAGAGACATTTGATTCCATATCCACATATCAATGACCAAATTGGTAGGAAAAAAGCGTTCATTAAATTAATAAGACATGTAGAATCATGGTCATGGTCTTGAGAAATAAATCATAAAAAAACTTCAAAAAGTGTCTATGAGCTCATTTATTTACTTTTGTATTATTCTATCATTTATGGTTTGGTAAATGCATTCTATAATTTTTATTCTTACTTTTTTCTTTAGATATTGACTTTTTTTGGGGTATAATTTTAGATAGATATTAACTCTTGAAATTCTATCATTTAAGTCAATATCTATCTAAAATTACACAAAAAAGTCTATATCTAAAGAAAAAGTAAAAATAAAAACTATAGAACGCATTTACTAAACCATAAAAGAATAGAATATGTAATGTAAATATAAGAAAATAAAGTAATAAGAAGGGGAATTATTATTATTTTTTTGGTATTTACTCATCTATTTGATAATTGAGAAATAATCCATTTTTTTCTAGTATTTACAAAACATAGGAATATGAACTTATCAATATATTTACTAGATGGTCTTTTTGCATAATTAAACAATTATTACCTTTTAAAAACATACAAGTAAATTTAGCGTTCATTTTCTTTATAAGAAAGTAATACCAAAGGACAAAAACTTCTCTTTGCTCATTCTTTATATTGTATGGGGCACACTAAACTCTCATCATTAGTTCTATTATTTTTGTAAGTAAAACATGTAATTAGATATGAAAGAAAATCACTCTTAGTTTTTCCTTTTCCATGAACTAAAGTAAATGCGTCCATAGTGTTTAACAAATAGTATAAAATTCTATGTTCCCTTACTTAAAGGGGAATTCCTCTAAATTTTCCTAAATACTATGAGTTGCCAAATAAGTTTGTCACTCTTTTTAGTTTTTTTAGTTTTTTTTTTTTTTTTTTTTTTTTTTTTTTT
>NW_010359905.1:0-6627 GCF_000414095.1 Morus notabilis
TTTTGCGATGATAATTTAACAATGTCGTCGCAAATAATTTTGAGGAAACTGCCAAAGTTTCTGCCTTTTTTTGGGAAAAATTAAATCCCCAATTATTTACGACAACATTGTCGTTGCAAAAAACAGTCGTCCTTGATAGAATTTTCTGGAATCCTTTTTTTTACGACATGTGTCATCGCAAAAACAGTCGTTCTGAAAAGAATTTTCCGGAACCATTTTTTGCGACGACGTTTTGCATCATCGTCGCAAAAAACAAAGAAATATCTGGAACCTATTCGCGGAAAACTACTAAATTTCCCGCGTCTTTTTGGCCACGTCACCGCCTGCTGTAACTATCAATATTTGCGACGACATGTCCTCGCAAATAATGTACAAACTGGCACCATATTGGTTTTAGCACCAATGGATATTAGCGACGACATGTCGCCATTAATAATCCATTCAATTTTAGCGACGACATATCGTCGTAAATATATAAATTTTGTGCAACGACACGTCGTCACAAATATTGAATGCGACGAAAAGTTGTTCAAAAATTTTGTTTTCTTTTAAGCGACGACATGTCGTCGCTAATATTATAATTTTAGCAATGATAAATGTAGTCACTAATAATATTGTTGCTAATAACCATTTTTGTTGTAGTGATCACAGAAATCATGTGAAAACAAAATAAAATAAAACAAAACGTAGGGCCGGCTCAAGACATTTGGGGGCTTAGGCGAAACTTTTATATTAGACCTATTAATTTTTAATAACTAATTACACATTTAAGTAATATTTTTTTGACAAAACATATTTATGTACTGTAAAATGTTTTCTTTATGATGTACTGTTGTTTTTCTTGTTTTTTTATTTTTTTATTTTTTTTGAGTCAATTCTTCAAGTTCTATATACATATTTTCGGAGCAACTTTTTTCTTTGAAAAACTGCTCTAGAGATAAGAATGATAAAAAAGATACGGAAGTTAGAAATGAGAAATAAGCATTCATCTAAAGTATACTATTTATCTCCAACTAAATTGTCTTATTAGAAAACGAAAGCATTCGTTTGATGAATCTTTATTCTAATTTTTGTTAGCCCTAGAAATAAATATATAAAATATGCTACATATATAGATGTATTATATGTATTTATCGGTATCGTGTAAAGTTGTATGAACATAGATATATAAAAATATAGAACCTGAAAATATCAGATGGATTTTTTTTATGGGAATTCAGTTTCAAAGTCTACATTTTTGTTAATAAACATCCATAAAGCTCTATGAAAAAAAAAAATTGGCGAAAGAATTTCCAGAGGTTGCATTTTAGAATATATATATATATATATATTAAAATTGGGAATCAGAATGTAATACACATTTTATTGTAGAGATTTCTAAAATTGAGTGGCTGCTATTATTATTTGATAAGAGGCCTTTCTCAAAGTATGTGTACATTTGCTATATTTGTATTGTGGAAAAATTGGGGCCTTGTAGGGCTCAGGTTACTTGCCTTGCCCTTGTGACGGCACTGATGAAATGCAACAATAAGATAGGAGAGACTAAAGAAAGAAAGAAAGAGCTAAAAGCCTAAATATTTAAGGTATGTTTAGTTCATTGATTCGAGTTTTTAATTCGAGTTGAGATGTGACTTTATGTGAGAGCTTTTTACTGTAGCTAAAAAGTTAGATATGACTGTTTCTGAGAGCTTTTTACTGTAATAAAACTCGAACGGGGCCTAAAATTTTATAAGATAGGGAATTTCAATGTAGGGACTATTCATTTTTACTACCGATAAGAGCAGCTATTTTAGATGTTGAATTGACTTTTAAAGTGTATGATCTATGATTGAGAGTAATTTTGTATCCTGCACTATAATATTTAATATGGATACTCGCATATTAGACCTTTAAAATTTAATCCAGTATCTAAAAAAACAATTCGTATATTCATAGTGAAAAAGAAAGTTCCTACACCATACATGTTCCTTACAGATAGAGGCCTAAAATATATAGATGAGTAAATTAAACTCCTATTTACTATAGGATTTTAACCATAATTTAAACCTTTTAACTACAGTATTCTTTTAATAAAAAAGTTTTAATTTCTCTTTTGAGATTAAGCTTCCATATGATATTAGCCGTAAAGATTAGTGGTTTGTGTCTTCTCCCATTAAAAAAGAAAAAAGAGATTGGCGCGTCCATTTTAGGCCGCACGAGTCCGACATTTTATTGGAAGAGACGCTATGGCCTAGGTTTTCCCAAAATCTTAAATACCAGCTAAAACTCACGTGGGAACTGGACCGAATAATACAGACATTGCTGTAATAATAACACGAACTAATTGTAAGTACATAAACTATATGCTGTATGCATATAATACATATGATATATATATATATATGTATATACATATATATATATATATATATATGAATATATATCTGTGTGTGTGTTAATAATTCTAACGTCCGCAATCAGTGCCATATTTGTTTGTGTCATCCTATCTTTGAGTAACCCCTATATTTTAAAATGAATATATATGCCACTGCTGGTATTGTAAAATATGTATATACTAGCTAGTTTTCTGAAACGAAATTTATCGATCCACATGAGACAAACGGAGTTCCCACCATGAATTAGGAATAGATCATCAAGGCACATTATAATCTTTAGCTTAATCCTGCACCAAATATGGTAAGATAGAGGAAAATATTTGGAAAAGCAGATTGCAGTTAATTTCCTAAATTGGCAGGGATTCTTTTGCAAATTAATGCACTTTTATAGTAAGAAATCTTAATGCATTGCCTCCTAAACTTTATTGACATCAAAAGCCGCTAACTCATTTTACATATCATCGTTAATGTTTAGCTTTTGCTTTTTAGTTTTTGTCAAGTGTTTTATTTACTTATTGGTTTTTTTTTTTTTTTTTTTTGGTGTCAATTTGGAGAATTAAAAAGAAAATTAATTACCATTAATAATTTCCAACACATGCATTTTTCTTTATTCTCTCTCCTAGTCGTATGCACTTTTCTCTCTCTCCATGTCTTGCTGCTACTCACGATTCGCAACCATGGCAGGTCAAAATTCACTAGCAAACCTTACGAAGTAAAAGCCAAGCATAAATATTGACCCTCGACATAATGCAGATGGTATTATTTGAAAGAGCATTATTATTCAACCTAATTCGGTTCTGACCCTACCCTCTCATCGGAGGTGGGTGGGACTCATGTTAGGCTCACTTGGTGGGCCGACCCTATAATAGGACCGGGCCACAACTCACGGAAATGAATTAACTTTTTTTTTTTATTTGAATTTCTTCTCTTGTATGTAGTTGAAATTTTCATACTTGTCATGGTTTTACTAAGAGTGGTTTCTATGCTGCATTGATGTCGGTCATGCTTTGAAGCTAAAATATTGATTGGATTTGTTTTAGCTATTTGAAAGGCCTTGACATTTAAGTAGTATGATCTTTCAGTAAAGTATGATTTTAATTATGTGGCGGCTCTTTACTAAAATGATTCTCATTAATTTAGGGCTTGTTGGGTTGCAGTTTTGAGTTATGGCGACTTGAGTGTAGATCTTGAGTTGAATTTGAGTTATAATTTGAGTTGAAGTTGTAACTTGAGTTTGTGTTTGGATGTGCACATTTGAGTAATGATTTGAATTGAGAATCTATTTGAGTTTGTATTTGAGTGGGTCAAAACTTGAATTTGTATTTAGATAGTATTTTAATAAAAACTCAATGGTGATGAAAAATTTTAATAGGGTATATGAATGAGGTTTTATTTGTCTTTTCGTTATGAACGTGTAGAAAAAAAAATCATTTCAATCGGAATTAAAACGAAAAAGTTATGTCGTTTTTAAGAATAGAAAAAATATTGTTCATTAACTTGAGTTTGAGTTTAAGAACTTGAGTTGAAGGTGAAACTTAAACTCAGATATTAGCCTCAAATTCAAGTTCAAACTCAAATTTTACAAACGAATATAAACTTAAATAAAGTTGTAACTTAAGTTTAAATTTTTTTTGAGTTTTACTCTAAAAGAACGAGCCTTTAGTGCCTTAAAAATTTTACGAAATAGATGGTAGGTTGTGGCCTCAATTTCAGAGTTGAATTTAAAATTTCTCATATTCATAAAGAGGACAATTCAGTCGTTGAAAAACTAGTTACTTCAATTTTCATGGGGGATCAACTTCAATTGTCAAGGCCTTAACTACGCATTTGTCTTGTAGCTAATGATCAGAGATTCACAGTGGTCTCTTTTTTTTTTTTTTTTTTATATTAACAATTTACTTTAGTTTAATATGAACCTTTTAGGTTTCCTAGATCATGTACTCTTTTTTTTCTTGTTCGCATTCTTCGATTTTGTCTTATATATATATATATATATATTATTTGTGGGCTTCTTTGTTCCAATAAGTTCTTTCTTCTTAGCTTGCTCTTTTGAGTTGATGCATTTTTTGTTTTCTGGAGACTTTTGTATCTTCTCTTAAGTTGAATGGTGTTATTAGTATATAGGATAGGTTTTTTCCGGTGTGTAAAGTTAGTAATAATCTTCATCCTAATAATAAGTTTGGCTCGAGATAGTAAAGAAAATAGAACATACTCGTGCTAACTTGAATTCATTATTTGAGGTTCTAAGTTTAAATTAATCCCTCGATCATCCTTTATTTAAACGAAAAACAAAAGAATATATATCGTGTAAACATCCATAGTCGCACACTATATCAATCATGATTTTCACATTTTCAGATTATATAATACCTACCTTAGAGGAAAAGTTAATGCTTAAAATATAATATATTATCGGCATTGACAAAATCCAGAACATTTATTTCTTTTTTTATTTTCTTACTTTTGAAAGACAAATCAGCACAAGATTGCTTTTACACTTTCTTTAATAAGTTGTTCATTTTTATATATAAAACTTTCTTTAGTAAGTCAATCGTATTAATATGTTAAGTTTTTTATTTATTAGATTAAATCTGAAAAAAATTAAAATACACATAAATTTAATAGTTAAAAAATTAATCTATCACTACGTTAGATGTATAAAAAAATAAATTATTTTACTAATTTAATAAGTTGTTTTTTATTTAAAAGATTTTTTAATACACTTAATGTATCAATAGATTATATTTTTTTTACTATTAAATTTACGTACTTTTTAAAATTTACATAATTTTATACAAATTTAATAAATAAAAAACTTAATCTATTAATATGTTAACGCACTTGAAAAAGTCCCTTCTTATTTTGCCCATTATTCATCCCTAGTGCTGAACTTTCGGGCGGTAGGCATGCCCGATGCCCGAAAATTTTCGGGCACTTCGGGCAGGCCACTCTCACTGTCCGACCACGGTTTTCTTCGGGCACGGGCTCGGGTAGCCCGAAGATATTAATCCCCCCGACGTGGAGAAGCCGTCCCCCGCCGTTCGCCGGATTTTTTTTGAATTTTCCGGCAATACCCGAAGCTGCCCGAAAACTGCCCGAATTTGTGCCCGAATTTCTGTGACTGTTGCCCGAATTTTTGTGACCGTTGCCCGAAAAATGCCTGATTTTTTTTACCGTTAGCCCGAAAAATGCCTTAATTTTGAACAAACGGGTCTTTTTGCCCGAACCCAACCCGAACCCGAATTTTGCCCGAATTGTTGAACCAAACGGTCGGATTTTATACCGTTGCCTGACCTGCCCGATTTTTGCCCGAACTGCCCGAAAAATTTGTAGCCGTTGGACCTGAATTTTTGGGGGAAAATTTTTTTTTTTTCAACCCAAAAATTTTCCTATAAATACCCCCCTCCCCCCAACCATTTTCCTCACCCCAAAACTCTCATTCTCTCTCAATTTCTCTTAATCTCTCTCAATTTCTCTTAATCTCTCTCAAATCTCTCGTAATCTCGCTTAAATCTCTATTGAATCTCGATCTCTCTTAAGCTCTCTCAAATCGCTCTCAATCTCTCTTATTTTTTATAATGGCTTCTTCTGGTTATGGTGGTGATATTCCCATTAATGCCCAATTCAACATCGAAGAAGGGCAATTTCCTAATGTTTTTCAAATGCAGGAATCGCAAACTATGGAAAGAGTTGCTGATGAAACTGCAAATCCGACCCCTGGTGGACGTACTAGAGGTCGGGGACGCAATGGTGGTGGCACAAGTGGCCGTGGAGGAGAGGCAAGTGGTAGTACTAGTGCAAGTGTTGCAAGTTCTAAGAAGAAATGCAAGCGCACCTCAGCAGTTTGAGAGCACTTCAACACATTCGAGGAAGTCGACAATAACTGTAACATTAAATACGTAGCTCAATGTAAATATTGTGGTGAGAAATTACAAGGTAATACTATTCACGGCACTACACACTTAAGAAGACACCCTGAAAAGTGTCTTCAAAAGCAAGGAGGCGGAGCTGATCTCCGCCAAATGCAATTATCGTTTGACCGCCAAACCGGCAGTCTAAGCACGTGGTAATACGATCCGTAAGTTGATCGTATGGAAATGACACGATTAATAGCCACATTAGATCAACCACTAAGTTTTCCTGAACAAAGAAATTGGCAACGTTATATTAAAATTGTACATAATCCTAATGCACAATTTTTTTCTAGAACTACTCTTAGGAAAGATGCATTAAAATTATATAAACAAGAAAA
>NW_010359905.1:7591-44927 GCF_000414095.1 Morus notabilis
TTGAATGTTTTCGGGTTGTCTAAGAAGAAGAAGAAGAAGACGACGACGAGTCAAGGTCAAGAAGAATCTGGGAGTGGAAGTGGATCTTCATCAAGAGGTGGCGGCGGATTCAACGAGTTAATGGCGTACCTGAGTGAGGACTTAGTTGTAGACAGTAATGAGGTGTTTGATTTAGTTGAGTGGTGGAGGGCATGAGCATTAACTTGGCCGATCCTAACACGACTGGCAATGGATATTTTTTCGATCCCGGTCTCCACTGTTGCAGCGGAACAAGCATTCAGTACAACCGGCCGAATACTTGAAGAACGGAGAAACGCATTGCAGCAGGATATTGTTGAAGCTTTGGTGTGCATCAAGGATTGGGACTGTTTCGACCAACCTTTACACGATACAATCTCACCGGCACACCAAGAATGGATCGACGAATTTAATAGATTAACTTTTAATTTTCAAGACGATCTTTCTGCTTCAAATTAAATTTTATTATTCTAATTTGTAAATATTTATTTACTTTGTAATTTCTAATTTGTATAGTGTTTATTGTAATTTGTAATCTTGTATAGACTTTGTAAGTTCGTCAAATTTGTAATTCGTCCCACAATGATTGCACTCTTTTTTCCTTACCAAGTTTTTATCCCAATTGGGTTTTTCTTGATAAGGTTTTTAACGAGTCAATCGTGAATTACAAATTTAAAAATCAATGAAGAAGTAATTTTTTTTATATAGTTCGTATGCTTATTTCAAATTTTAAATTATAATATACACATTGTAATTATACAAATACTTATTACTTATTATACAACATAAAAATATAATATAAAAAAAAAATTGGGGCAGCCAGTCGGGCATCGGGCAGCCCGACCGGGCACGGGCAGGCATCCTCTGCCCGAAGCCTGTCCATGGGCAATTTTCGGGTCAGGTCGGGCAGCCTGAATTTTTAGACATTTCGGGTTCGGTCATCGGGCAAAAATTCAGACTTTTCGGTAGTCACAGGCGGCCCGTCCAAAATTTCAGCACTGTTCACCCCGTCGGTAGAAGGACATGATCCGGCCATAGTTCACCCATATTGCACCCAAGATCATCAAAAAGACAAATTCACTAATATCATACGCCAACAAGTGTGGTCCCCACACTAGACTTTTTGAAAGTTTCAACACTATTCACAAGATCTCTAAAGTCGAAACCAAAACAGTACTCAACTAAAACAAATAAGAGTTTTGAAGGGATATTTGTTTCTTATATTTATTTATGAGTCTGAATTATAATTTATAATTTTTTATAATATTTTTTTTATAAAAAATATATGTAAAATGAAAATAATTTTGAATTATAATTTTAAATACATAAATTAAATGTCATTTTAATTTATTAATTTAAAATTTAAATTTTAAACTTAATAAAATAAAGGAGACGTAAAGAATGTTGAAAGTTAATTGTACCAGCAGTTCTACTTCTTTCGAGAAACAAAAATCAAATACGTGTCCTCTCGTGAGAAAAAAAGAAATCAGATACATCGTGGTATTAATTAGTAGATATAGAATGAAAGAAAGATAAACTGAAAATCTCTTAAAAAGTACATTAAAAATCTTAACAGATCTTCTATAATGAATGAAAAAATCCAAGCAACAATGTCGAGAAACTCGTAGCACGGAAGCCGCACAAAACTGGCAAAAAAAAAAAATATCTTGCAGATGAAAAAGACAATTTAACACAAAAAAATACGACAATAACACAAACTAATCAATATAAAAACGATGATTATTATAAATTATAGATTAAAAAAATCAACAATTCAAAATATCAAAACACTAAAAAGAGCAATACTTCTTAACACAGTGATACGACCCTCGGAATGAATTCTGGTGACTGGATCGGATAATCGCTCTTCGAGTGAGCGTAAACTCTAAAAAATGAGAAATAGAGGAAGGGTCAGTGAGAATAGAGAATGAAAAGGAAAACTAATTCATTTCATTCACCTTTAGCCAAGGATGACTTACATATTTATAGGCACAAAAACTAACTAACTAACTATTTCTTTTATCATTGCTAATTAACAAATTCTAAAAACAAACTAATATTTAGGGGTGTATCATTCCCCAACCCTTCAAAATCACCTTGTCCTCAAGGTGGTTAAAAAAAAAAATTTTAATTCAAATACTAAAAAGAAATAATCCCTTCAGCATATTGATTTTTTTTTGTTTTCTTTATTTATTTTTTTAATCCTTTTAGCCTCCTCGTGCTTATACTCTACTATGACCTGAGAAAGTCCAAGCTAGCAGAGGCCCATCAAGAGCAGGGAAGAGCCCAACTGGATGTTTGACTATGGAAGCAAGGACTCTATCGTTTGGAACCCAAGAAGGTCGTTTGGAGGCTTATTCTTCTTCCCTAAATTGAGTCGTGAAAATCTTTCACCGCCGTTCCCCGTCATCGCAACCCAGGCGATCTTGACGCCGATGCATTCCCGGGTTTCTCCGCCATCGTCAGCTGTTGCAGCCCCGACAAGGCCCGGCTGTCGCGCGTCCCTGAGCAATCCTTCGTGACCAAGCTTCCTCGCGTTCGTTGCCGTTCTTCGTCGTAGCTTGCCTTCGCTCGCATATTATGTTCTTCCGCCTCTTACCTCCGTTTCGTCGATCTTGTTTTCGGTATGTCTTTTTTTTTCCTCGGTCTTTCACAAAACTCATTCGCCTCTTCCTTCTATATCCACCGATTCAGAATTCGAGGGAGTGAAGGAACCCGGATGTGAGGTGAATTTCTGGCTTTGCTTTAGGAAATATCGAATCAAGTATGATATTAGAAGGATCTGGCGGCCACGGATCTGATCCTTGCTTCGGGTACCGAGCAGGTGTCGTGGTGGCATTCTTGGTCTCTCCAGGTCGCGTTTGGGGTTGTGGTTTCGACAGTGGTGGACGATCAGTGGAGATCGGAGTTGTTATGATTGAGTTGATTTTGATCGGTTCTGGTTTTGGCTGACGAATACTCAGAGCGAAGGCTGAACATCGGAAGGTGAGTAGTAATGCTGGCCCGTGTGATTCCGAGAGCCCGGATTGTGGTGGTGGCTGGTTTGTGGTTGAATCTGCCTTAGGTGGTAACTATGTAGATAGAATTGTCTTGCTGATGTCGAAGGAGGACGTCGTTTCCAGGGATTCCGACACCGGTGAAAGTGTATGCAGTCTAGGCTTTCGCACCATTGAGTTGGCCGTGTATGGACCATCACCAAGGGCTTCCATAACTAAGAAATAGTCTGCGAAGTCGTTGCTGCCGATAAGCTCCATCGATATCATCGTCATCTCTCAATGAAAGCACCAATGATACGACCCTCGGAATGGATTCCGGTGACCGGATTGGATAATCGCTCTTCGGGTGAGCGTAAACTCCAAGAAAGGAGAAATAGAGGAAGGGCTAGTGAGAATAGAGAAGGAAAGGGAAAACTAATTCATTTCATTCATGTCCCCCTTTAGCCAAGGATGGCTTACATATTTATAGGCACAAAAACTAACTAACTAACTATTTCTTTTATCACTGCTAATTAACAAATTCTAAAAACAAACTAATATTAGGGGTGTATCACTCACACAGAAGGAAAACGATAAAAAAAAAAAAATTCAGCAATTCAAAATATTAAAACACTAAAAAGAGCAATACTCCTTAACTCACACAAAAGGAAAACGAAAAAAAAAAAAAGAAGAAAAACCTAGTGCTTTGCTAAACACGTACAAATTGTAGCAACAAAGGTTGATGCCTTCACTACAAGGATAGGTCAAGGCAATACTAGCACATTCAAAAACGCTTCATGACCCCATCCCTATCCAGATTTGATGCGACAACCCCCTTTCTCCCCATGTGGCACGACCACCATGAATCCAGTATAATAAAAAGCTTAAAAATAAAATTTGGTGACCAGCGACACCATACTAAGTGTTGAGGGTGAATTCTCGTCAACAAAAACAGGCCGGGTTACCTCTGGGTTTCCCGTTGGATTACCGACCTTAGTGTTGAATGTGTGTAAGAATTTGTTGGAGGGGTGTATTATGCGTTAATCAAATATGTACACAAATAAAGAAGACAAGAGATTTTATAATGGTTCACTCTATAGAATCAGAGCTACATCCACTGTGGTCGTATATTTCTTTTGAGGGGATTACAATTTACATCAATTGCTCTCTCACTCTTTCTTTCTATCTTGGATCTGAACTCCCTTCCTGTATAGGGTCTCGCCCCTTTTATACTGGGGCTTCCTTCGCTGTGTTGATTTCCTTTGTAGGTAGAAGCACTCAAGTGCTCTCCCTTTTTAGGCCCAGACGTAGCCCACTAATTACTTGGAGTACTGTTCACTCAGCCAATTAGTCTTATATTACGGCTCTGTGCGTTCCTGTAACCCTTTTCTGTCCCCTGTGGGGCGGTTTAAGGGTTCGCTATTAATGCCTGCTTTGCAGACATCCCCCACTTCTGTACGCAACTTGCCATGTCAGGTTTTTCCCCAAAGAGCATTCCCCTCGTCGCTAGTGTTGCTTAACCCGCTTGTCCTTCTTGGCGGTCGATTCTACAGTCGAGGGATTTCTATGTCTAAAGGTCGACGGTACGACCTGTCGACGCCAGATGGAATCGACGCCTTAAGTTGGACTTCGTACTTGGCTTTTTATAACGGACTAGGAGGGAGCCCCCAGATGTCGAGGGTTGTTGCTTTGCGGGGAATGGTTAATGCCACGTGTCATATCATCATTCTTCCATGTGTCTGTCACATTTTCCCACACAAGAGCTACCCCCAGGTCGAGGGTTCCTTTTAGGCGGCCTCGAGCTTAGGTTCGGTTGTACTTTCGTGCTTCGGGTGTGGGAAACCGGTCCCGAGCCTTCGTCCGCAATGATGGCCTGGATGCTTCGGATTTCTTTGAGGGACGCAACTGTCGCGTCGGTCGATTTCCTATGCTGACGTGAGGCTTTATTTTGAAAGGATGAGTGTGAGCCTTCAGATCGCGACTCTTCCTTTTCCCGCCCTTGTTTGTCACCGTCAGATCTGGGCGGGATTCCCTTTGCTGGTTCCCGAATCGAATTCGGGTGCGGAAGCGTGGTGGGGAAAAAACAACAGATCGTGTATAACAAAAATTTTCATAAAACTTTTGACATACTCTATAGATTATATTAATTTATGTACGAATAAATTAATCACATTAATTTACATGATTCAAGGATCAACCGAAAAAATACCTGGAAGCCGACTCGGATGATAACTTGAATTTCTTTGACCACGAATAGTCCTTACTCCAAGCTTTGTGTTTAGAATACCAAAGTCTTCCACGTCAATTCCTTGATTCCACGTAGACGTGTGTGTGGGCACACGTGAGACAAAACAGGTTTCTTAAACACTCGAATTTCCACAAACACCAACGCATGCACGATGTGGAATTTTTGGAGAAAAATTTTGCTCTCTATTTTTCACTCTATGAGAATTTCGGCCACTACACTTTTAGACTGAATAATGTGTCCAAAATTGTCTACAATTTTCTATCTTTCTCATATTTAAAGAGAAGAAGTCAAACTTCAAAATAGAATCAAATCCTTATCTCCAATTTTGAATTTGGAACAAAAAATCCCTTCCCCTTATCCTTTAAGTGGCCGGCCACCCTAGGGATTTATCCCTGTGAGTGTGGCGCCAATCTCAGATAGGGAAGGAAGAGATTTTATCCTTTATCCAGTAGTCCAATTTTAATTCAGATTCAAATTCGAATTTAAGTCAAACTTAAATTAATTTGAATTCTAAATTGAACAACTTATCAAATAAGTTTAAATGGAAAAATCTAGATATGTTCAAATTCAAATTTAAATAATCACATTATTCAAATAATAATTAATTCTCAATTAATTATTTTCAAGTGTTTAATTTTAGAATTCCGTAATTCTAAAATTCCCATTTTGCCCTCTGTGTCTGGCAGAATTACTAGGACGATGCGGGGACTAATGGGCCTATAATCTCGAGCTCCAATAAAATTAATAATCAATTAAACACTTTAATCAATTAATTAATTCTATTAATTCCAATAGTTACTCCACTATAAACTTTTACATCTTTATCCTTGAGTACCATTGATTCTCTAATGGATAGTGATTCATAAAACACATTCATGAACCAGAGCGCTCTAACTAATCCAAGTACCGAATCAACACTCAAGAGAATTATTTATCTGCTTCTTTCTCAAGAAGGAATGGATTCCATCTCGTATAATAACATTCCCAGCTACCTATTTCATTATGTCTCCAAAATACAAGGAATAGGATTCAGGGTTTCGGAATTCGTACCGAGTAAGTCAAAAGACATAAATCCATAAATAGGAGTTTGTTAAGAACTCAGGATTAAGATCATCTTATATATGACCATCGGTAGACTCAATTAGAATTTCTATGCTTATCAGAAATTATTAGAAATTCATATTGTGTCTGCGTCCATGTTCCACATAATCTCATTATGCGAAATACACTCATTCAATATCTCGCCATATTAACAGTGCGGATAACACCGTTCCATTCTAAATGGGAATGACATGTATTAATAATGTTTTAATTAAAGATTCTGAACTTTAATTAAATTCATTATGAACAATTACTTTTGATTATTATCCTTAAACATTATCCTCTCGCATACAACATTTATATACCATGTTTAAGGTTACATAAATAATCAAGGAATTTTATTTGATATTCATAAAATATTCATAAATATATGCACATAAAATGATGAATAAACTCTTTTATTAAATAAATAATAAATATCCTTTTACATCTCATGCTTCTAGGACACTATTCCCAACACCCTTGCCGTTGGATTTTAAGAACCTCATCCGACGGTTAGGGGTCGAGGACTTTCGTCTCCTTAAATACCTTCTTTGAACCCAAAACCATTTCTTTTTTCAAAACGCAAACACTCCCCGCATTTGCTGAACTGCTGCTTGCTTTGCCGGAATCCTTCTCTGTGAAACACCGACTCGTACTCCTCGCTTTTCCAGGCGTGTTGTGAAGCTGCATTTAATCCTAGATTCTACTCGGAACTCTTCATACCGGTAAGCCCCATCATCCTCTACTTGTTCTATTTCTCACGGGTTTTTTCCTGTTGAATCATGTATGTATGAAAATACGCAGAATGTAGAGGTTAGGGAGAATTACTCCGTTTTATTTTTTCGCATAGGATAGTTCTTTTTCTGTCTTTTGGTTGTCTGTGCACTTCTGGTCCCTGGGTTCTGGGGAACTTGGGGGTACCATGAACACTCGCCGTTATCATTCTTACATGAACGGTCGACGTCAAGTCGAGACGTTTGAGTAGTCATCGTTTAGAATAGTCATCCTTTTCTTCCTCTCAACGTTAGGGTTTTAACTCAGCTCCTTGTCTTTTTAATCACTAGAATAATGGCCCAAAACTCCCCCAGTCGAGAGGATCCTTCCATCATCTGTCCAGACTCCCCTTCTATGGTGGAGATTTCATGGTCTTCTTCTTCCTCAGGCGTCGACTCCTTGCTGAGGGAAATAGAAGACGTCGAGGCCACGTACGAACCAGGTGAGGACTTTGGTAGTGAATTTGGTAGTGTAGAACAGATGTTGGACGAAGTGATCGAACGGATCCCCTTCACGGGGGGCAGCGTAGGCAGGGTGGCTACTTTAACGGTAGATGCCCCCTGGCTGCCACAAGTGGTGACCCGAACATGCCTTTCTTTACAGCCGAAGTTGTGGCGTCGAAGGTCCAGAATAAGGATATTATCTGGGCTGTAAAGGAGGGATGCATCGACGGGAGGTGATTCGAATACCTCCTCCCCGACATGCATTTTAGGACCAGTATGTTGCCGACCGGGTACCTCCCGGTCTATACCAGAGCCGTTACGGCAGGGATGACCCTTCCGGTTCATCCTTTTGTAAAGGATTACTGCCACTTCTACGGCATTTCCCCTGCTCAGCTGGCGCCTGGATTTTGTGGCACCAGCGGTTTGACATGGAACTCCTTCTAGATGAGTTTAGATTTATGTACAGACTATGCCACGTCGCCAAGTGTGAGGGGTGGTATTTTTTGAGCGATCATGGGAGATCTCAGCCCAGATTTGGAAAGCTGATACTGGGCATCCCTTCGTCGTCACATGGGTGGAAGCCCATGTTTTTTATAATACGCGGGCCTTTCAATTTTCATCCCAACGACCGCTTGCCCCGCCGAAGGAAGGTGCAAGCGTCGCTTGGGAACATGGGTGAGACTTTGATTCCTTTTCTTTCATCTTACCTTGCTTTCTTCCTTCTTATGCTGACAGTCTCTTTATCCTATAGTCAGTCAGGACCGGCCGAAGTTTTCTGGAAACAGCTTAGCGAGGATTGAGAAGGCCTTCTCGTACTCGTCCGAGGTTCGACATATTGACACCCTCCTGACCCAGGCCAACCTTCGAAGTGCTGGGTTGATTCTCGATCTCCCAGACCTTACTGACCTCGACGATGTCCGCGAGTACTTCCATTTGAGCGACGAAGGTAAACCCTTGTTCCCGCCGCCTTTCTTGTAATGGCATTTTGTTTATTCAAGCATCGATTATTTCTTTTGGTCTCGTCGTTTCTGTAGAGCTGGCATCTTTGAGGATCCAGCTTCCCGGCAGTCAGCCGTCCGAGCTAAGCTAGCAGCCCCTGCCGAGCCAACAACCTCCTTCGAGAAGAAAGGAGAAAGCAAGCTCTTCTTCTCAGGTGCCGAGGAAAAAGAAAGCCTCAAAGGTTCCCTCGACGTCGGAGGAGGATCCTGCGCACAAAAAGAGGCGCAAAGAGAAGATACCGGTGGTAGAAACCTGGACGCCGACGGTCCCCATTCCTGACGTACACGTTCCTTTGGCACCGAGGGAACGCGTGCTTATCCCGGGGGTAAAAATTATGGACCCAAATTTCTAAGTCCTGGACGTCTCCGACGCCGAGATTGGGGCGATGCTGAAACTTCCCCCCCCCCCCCCCCCTTTCCCCCCTGCCTTTCGGCGCCGTTTTGAGTCGTTTCTCGAGCCATATTAGGTTGCCGCCACTCAATCTTCTTTGGTTGATCGCCAGCGAAAGCAGATCTCCTTCCAAATTCACGTAAGACTTGATCGAGCTGTCTTTCATTTTTGCTGGTTTCGCCGCTTTGTATCCTTATTTTTCGACCTTCAATTTGTCAGGGCCTAATCCTTGCCATTCTTAATCTCCTCGACCTAGTTAAGATTGAGGAGCGTAATAAGGAGATGGACAGCGTGGAGGCCAAGCTTAACTCTCTTATCGACGACGTCAAGAAAAAGTGCTCGGATGCCATCGAGGAGAGAGATGTGGCCGTGGCCAAACTGTAGAGTTTGGAAGGTGAGCTGGCCAAGTTGACTGCTTCGGTTGAGGACCTTACGAAGTGGGCAGATCTGTCCGATGCAAAGTTGGCCGAAGCAGCTAAGGCGGTGAAAAAATGTTTTGCTGAAGGGAAGGCCGAGGGGAAGAGGGAAGTCAAAGCCGAGGCTGCAGCTACTTTTGACGCCAAGCGTGCTAAAATTATTGAGGAGTTGAACGCTTCTCCGGAGCTCATCGACATCCGTACCAAGGATTTTCAATCTGCGGGTCAACAGATAATTGATTTGATAAAAAATGAGCGTCCTGAGTGGGACTTGAGCTTCCTCTATACTTCTCCTCCTCCTACTGGTGACGACAACCTTTCCCCGCCTGGTGATGGTGATGAATCGGCGGCTAGCGGCGAGGCCTAAAAAATTTTTACCCCCTTTTTTTGTGTTTGTAACTTGACATTGATTTGGACATCTTTGTCATTTTATCTGTACTTTTTATAAAGATAGCCGATTTTATTCATACCTTGCTTTGCAATCGTTGCCTTAGAAAATTCCTTAGAATTTTTGCTAAGTGTTTGTCTTTCCTCCTTGGAGGATCTGACGCTGATTTCACCCCTTGGGGTCGTCGCCTTAGAAAATTCCTTAGAATTTTGCTAAGTGTTCGTCTTTCCTCCTTGGAGGATTTGACGCCTTGACGCAGATTTCACCCCTTGGGATCGTCGCCTTAGAAAATTCCTTAGAATTTTGCTAAGTGTTCATCTTTCTTCCTTGGAGGATTTGACGCCTTGACGCCGATTTCACCCCTTGGGGTCATCGCCTTAGAAAATTTCTTAGAATTTTGCTAAGTGTTCGTCTTTCCTCCTTGGAGGATTTGAAGCCTTGATGCCGATTTCACCCCTTGGGGTCGTCGTGTCATTTTTTAGCGATCCGTGGACCTTTATCCCCCCATGTCTGTTTAATATACACTATTGGTAGTACAGCCTTAGCTGTTCTGCATTCCATGGGTGTTGAATTCTTTTGCCGCCTAGACTTTCCAAAATGTAGGTGCCAGGACGCAACACTGTCCTTATGCGGTAGGGCCCTTCCCAAGTTGGGCCCAGTGGACCAGTATTTTTGGGTTTTGTACTCTGCGTTACCCTTTTTAATACTAGGTCTCCTGGGATGAACCTTCTTTGTCGAACTCTCTTGTTGTAATATCGTGCTGCTCTTTGCTGATAGGCGGCGAGGCGTAGTTGGGAGTCGAGCCTCTTTTCTTCCAACAAGTCGAGTTCTCCGTTCATGCCTTCTGTGTTGTCGTCGTCGTTGTGGACGACGGTTCTTAAGGTCGGCGTTTCAATTTCTACAGGGAGCACTGCCTCGATGCCATACGTCATGGAGAAGGGCGTTTCACCCGTAGTAGTTCGACTCATCGTTCTGTATGCCCATAAGACCTTGGGGAGTTCCTCGGCCCATTTCCCTTTTAGATCGTCGAGTCTCTTTTTGACGGTATACTTTAATATTTTATTGACCGCCTCGACTTGTCCATTAGATTGTGGATGGATTGGCGCCGAGAAGTCTTTCTGAATGCCCAAACTGTTGCAGAATCTACGTGTTGAGGCATTGTCGACCTGTTTTTCGTTGTCAGATACTATTGAGTGGGGAACCCCGAACCTGCACACAATGTTGTCCCACATGAATTTGGTGCAGGCTGCTTACGTGGTCGTAGTTAAAGCCTTTGCCTCTGCCCATTTCGTGTAGTAGTCTACCGTGATGATGGCAAACTTAAAGCCTCAAGGTGCAAGGTGTTGTGACCCGATCAGGTCAACCCCTTATTTAGTGAAGGGCCATGGACTGAGAATGGAGGTTAAATTTTCTAGGGGTGCTCGAGGAATTGTAGCATACCTCTGGCATTTATCGCAACGCCAGGCGTATTGGAAAGCGTCATTTTTTAGCGTGGGCCAGTAGTATCCTTGCCTCAAAACCTTAAGAGCTAAAGACTGCCCTCTAGTATGATTACCGCAGACTCCTTCATGGATTTCTCGGAGGACCTTCTGAGCTTCGACATCATCCAGGCACCGCTGTAGAGGTGTTGAGTAGCCTCGTCGGTAAAGCAAGCCATCGTACAATAAGTATCTAGTAGCTCTATATCTGATTCGTCTGGCTTCGTCTTTATTGCTTGGCAGTTGTGCGTCCATCAGGTATTGGATGAGTGGCGTCATCCAATTTTCATCTGTTTGGACGATTAATTCCTTAGCTTTTTCCTCAATGGTCGGCCGCTCCAATTCTTCGATGGGAATGACCCCTAGTGTGTCAGAATCTTTCGAAGATGCTAGCTTTGCTAGAGCGTCGGCGTTTGCGTTTTTAGCTCGTGGTATCTGAAGTATCTCGTAGTTTTTAAACTTGATGAGTTCTTCCTTTACCTTTCTCAAGTACGCTCCCATTTTCTCGCCGCGCGCTTGGTATTCTTCTTTCACTTGCCCGACGACCAATTGAGAATCGCTGAAGACACTGAGCCTCTCGATCTTTAGGTGGCTGGCCAATCACAATCCTACAATTAGCGCCTCGTATTCTGCCTTATTGTTTGACGCCTTGAATTTAAATCGAACCGCCGATGTAATCTTGTGGCCTTCTGGGCTGATTAACAAGATGCCGGCTCCTGACCTGTTATCGCTCGACGCTCCATCCACGTAGAGCTTCCATTCTGTATTCTCGACTCCTTTAGGTGTGGCGGGAGCTGGTCTATGGGAGAACTCGGCTAGAAAAGCGGCCAGCAATTGGCCCTTGATTGCAGTTCTTGGCACATATTTAATGTCGAACTGGCTTAACTCTACCGAACATTTGAGAAGTCGCCCGAAAGTTTCAGACTTTTGTAGAGCCTGTCTCAATGGGTGATTGTAAAAACCCGTATTGTGTAGGATTGGAAATAGTGCTGAAGCTTCCTTGAAGCTACCATTAGGGCGAGGGCCAAGCGTTCCATTTCGCTATATCTCGACTCGGCGTCGAGGAGCCTTTTGCTCACGTAGAAGATTGGCAATTGCACCCTTTCTTCTTCTCTTATTAGTACGGAGCTTACGGCGTGCTGGGACACTGAGAGGTATAGGCTAAGCTCCTCGTCGGGGTTTGGTTTTGACAGAATTGGGGGCTTGCCCAAATGTTCCTTCAATTTTTGAAAGGCCTCTTCACATTGTGGTGTCCACTCAAAGCGCCTGCTTCCTTTCAAAGCGTCGAAGAAGGGGACACACTTGTCTGTTGCTTTTGATATAAACCTGTTTAGGGCGGCGACACATCATGTCAGCCTTTGCACTTCCTTTAGCTTAGTTGGGGACCGCATATCCTATAATGCTTTAATCTTCTCAGGGTTAGCTTTTATCCCCCGGTTGCTGACCATAAAACTGAGGAATTTTCCCGACCCAACTCCAAAGGCACATTTTTAGGGATTTAGTTTCATGTGGTATTTTCTCAATACACCAAACATTTCACCCAGATGGTTGACGTGCTGGCTGGCCCTGGCACTTTTCACAAGTATATCATCGACATAAACTTCCATTGTTTTACCGAGTTGTTGAGCGAACATCTTATTCACGAGCCTCTGGTAGGTAGCCCCCGCATTCTTCAGGCCAAAAGGCATCACCTTGTAGCAGTAGAGGCCCCTGTCGGTTATGAAGGATGTGTGCTCCTCGTCGGCTGGATGTATGGGGATCTGGTTGTATCCGGAATAGGCGTCCATAAAACTCAGCATTTCATGTCCCGCTGTGGCATTGGCCATCTGGTCTATTCGAGGGAGTGGAAAGCCATCCTTTGGGCAGGCTTTGTTGAGATCGCTAAAGTCAACGCATGTTCTCCAGTTTCCGTTAGGCTTGATCACCAAAACGGGGTTTGAGACCCAACGTGGGTAACGGGCCTCCCTGATGAACCTATTGTTGATCAGCTTATCGACCTCCTCTTTCAGCGCTTCATACCTCTCGGGGTTCATTGGTCGACGCTTCTGGCGCTTGGGAGGATATGAGGGGTCGACGTTCAGGGAGTGACATATAA
This sequence comes from Morus notabilis, assembly GCF_000414095.1. Classification (NCBI taxonomy): domain Eukaryota; kingdom Viridiplantae; phylum Streptophyta; class Magnoliopsida; order Rosales; family Moraceae; genus Morus; species Morus notabilis. Next base: position 20,899 of record NW_010359905.1, read on the forward strand.
CCTCAGCGTCGATCCCTTCCATGTCAGCATGATTCCAGGCGAAGACATCTAAGTTCTATCTGATGAAGTTTTCGATCTCGACCTTAAGTGATGGGGCTAGATCCGAGCCTATTTTTAGTACTTTGGTTGGCTCGCCTTCATCAACTTGGATTTCCACCAATTGCTCGATGGGTTGGGACCATATGACATCCTCTTGAACCCTGGGGTCTATGTCTTCGACGGTGTTTTGATAGACCATCCTAGTTTCCTGTTTCCCTGGCTGGTCGTATCCGCGCAGGGCATCAGAGTATGCAATCCTAGCCTCATACTGGTTGCTCTTCATTTCACCTACGCCGTTTGGGGTAAGGAACTTGATCTTCTGGTGGTAGACGGAGGTTATTGCCCTTAGTGCCTGAAGGGTTGGTCTCTCGATTACAACATTGTACTGGGAGCCTCCCTTTATTACCACAAAGTTGGCCATTGTCGTAGTCTGTCGGGGTTTCTCTCCTGCGGTTATGGGCAGCCGAATAGTCCCCTGAGGGATGACGGAGTCCCCGGTGAAACCGTATAATGGCCTGGAGGTCTTTTCCAACTGCTCTTTTTAGATCCCCATTTTTTCCAAGCAGTCGGAGTATAGGAGGTCCACCGAACTCCCATTGTCTACCAGGATTCGGCACACAGTGTGGTTCCCAATCATGGCTTCCACCACCAATGCGTCGTTGTGGGGGAAGTGAACTCCGCTGGCGTCGTCCTCATTAAAGGCCACGTCGATGTGGCTATATCTTAGGGTTTTTACCGCGGAGACGCTCTAGAACCTTTCTTGGTAAACCCCCTTAGCCTCATGGGCATAGTCCTTCTGAGACTTCCTTGAGTCTCCTCCTATATAGGGGCCGCCGAGGACAGTTCGTATGACGCCGACGGGTTCTCGGTCCTCTGGGCGCTGGTTCTCCTCTCGGCGTCGACCGTCATTCTGTCCACCGTGGCCGTCGTTCCAAGGTCTCCGCTCGGCTCTAAACTCCTGTAGCCTCCCCTCGCGGATTACTCTCTCGATTTCATCCTTCAGGTCGGCGTAATCGTTAGTGTGGTGGCCGACATCGCCGTGGAACCTACAGAATTTCTTTTGGTTCCTTCGGCTGGGATCCGATTTCATTAGTTCTGGTCGGCGCAGCAGGTTTCCGCGGCCGACCTGGTTGAAAACCTCCTCGACTCCTACCGTTAGCTCGTGATAGGAATCGTACTTTTGAAACAGTCGAGGCTTACCGGTATCCTCTTGCCTTGGCTTCTGGAGCGCTCGTCGTCGTAGCTGGCTGCTTGTCTCCGCTTCCTCCACCTCGACGCTTCTTCCCATCCTGTTTTGTTGGCGTCGACCCCTGTTCGGTCCCTTTATTCTTGTTGGGCCTATGCTCGGGGTCATTTGCATCTGCCTCTTCGGCGTTGATGTACCCTTGCGCTCGCGTAAGAAATTCCTTGTAGTTGGACGGGGGTTTTCGGTTCAGCTCTCTCTTGAAGGGGGTAATTTTCTTCATGCTAGATAATGCCCCCATCAAGGCCTCTCTGTCTGTTATATCCATCGTGGCGGCGACAGCTTCCCCATATCTCGCAAGCCATTCCCTTAATGACTCGTTCGGCTTTTGGTATATCGCCGTCAGATTCTGCTTCGGGGGGACGTATTTTTTAACCCTTATGAATTGGAGGGAAAATGCTTCCTTCAACTTTTCTCAGCTTGAGATAGAATTTGGCCTCAGCGTCCGAAACCATCTTCGGGCAGAATCCGTTAAATGGTTATGAAAATCTCGGCACATGATTTCCTCAGCATACCCGTGTAAGAGCATGTGCCCTGTATACATCTCCAAATGATCGTCGGGATCCCCTCGACCATCATATGGTGGGATCAACGGTGACCTATATTTGTCGGGGAGAGGGGGCGCCATTATTTCTGCAGTAAACGGATGGTCATGTGTGCGGCTAGGTATGATGTCGACGTTTACCACCTCAGCCACTCGAACTATGTTCTTCTTCAGGCCTGCCACGTCCCCTGTGAGTTTTTGCTCTAGGCTGGCCATACATTCCATGATGGCGCGCGCTTCTTCTGTTGAGATGGCCGAGCCAGCTACTCTCGATGCCTCTGCCCTTTGAACGTTGGGTTCGCCCCTTGCCTGGCCGCCCGCCTGTACTGACCCTGAGTCTCCTGGTGGGTTTCCCCCTGGATTTTAAGGTAGTACTTCGGGATTTCCCGGGCCTCTCGGTATCCGATCCTCGGGAGCCCGGAGTCCGGCGGCCCTTACACGGCTGCCGAAGGATTGGGAAGGTCGAGGCCTAGGAGGGCCCCGGTGATTCTCGATGTCCCCGGTTCCTTCTTGGATATGTGGGCGGTCACCGGGGTTCGGGTTTTCAGCCATGGCAGGTCCCAGCGGCCTCGGGACGTCTTCTAACGGCGACATAGAGTTCCTTCCATCCAAGCGCTCAACCACGGTCATTAGCTCACGCACGAACTCGGTTAGAGTGGTTAGTTGGGCCTGCATCCGCACAGGATCCGGCTGTGGCGCGTCTGGGAGTGGGACTTCGTTTCTGACCGGGTGTGGATCTTCTTCCATCCCGTTATTCCCTGGATGGGTGGCGGTTTTCGTCCGTCTGGATGCCTCAGTTGATGGCCTCAATTCTCTTTCTTGGAGGCGTGCTTGCTAACTATGTTGTTTCGGTCCCCAGTGGAGTCGCCAATTGTTGACGGTGAATTCTCGTCAACAAAAACAGGCCGGGTTACTTTTGGGTTTCCCGTTGGATTTCCGGCCTTAGTGTTGAATGTGTGTAAGAATTTGTTGGAGGGGTATATTGTGCGTCAATAAAAAATGTACACAAATAAAGAAGACAAGAGATTTTATAGTGGTTCACTCTATAGAATCAGAGCTACATCCACTGTGGTCGTATATTTCTTTTGAGGGGATTACAATTTACATCAATTGCTCTCTCACTCTTTCTTTCTCTCTTGGATCTGAACTCCCTTCCTGTATGGGGTCTCGCCCCTTTTATACTGGGGCTTCCTTCTCTGAGTTGATTTCCTTTGTAGGCAGAAGCACTCAAGTGCTCTCCCTTTTTAGGCCCAGACGTAGCCCACTAATTACTTATAGTACTGTTCACTCAGCCAATTAGTCTTCTATTACGGCTCTGTGCGTTCCTGTAACCCTTTTCTGTCCCCTGTGGGGCGGTTTAAGGGTTCGCAATTAATGCCTGCTTTGCAGACATCCTCCACTTCTGTACGCAACTTGCCATGTCAGGTTTTTTCCCAAAGAGCATTCCCCTCGTCGCCAGTGTTGCTTAACCCGCTTGTCCTTCTTGGCGGTCGATTCTACGGTCGAGGGATTTCTATGTCTAAAGGTCGACGGTATGACCTGTCGACGCCTTAAGTTGGACTTCGTACTTGGCTTTTTATAACAGACTGGGAGGGAGCCCCCTGACGTCGAGAGTTGTTGCTTTGCGGGGAGTGGTTAAGGCCACGTGTCATATCATCGTTCTTCCACGTGTCCGTCACATTTTCCTACACAACACTAAGCAACAAAAAAAAAAAAAAAAAAATCTCCAACGTTGGAGGTTAACCATGAAGTCTCCTCTTTTCCTTTCTCAATCTCTCTTTGCTAGGCTGGCTAAACTATAAAGTTCCGCAAATGAAAAGATAATTTGGTTTCAATCTTCCCATACATCAATCGAAGATATTTTGACGAGAAGGTTGAGTATTATTCACTACAAGAAAAGATGTATTAATTGTCACTAATAATTTTTGACGTTCTTATGTCGTCAAAAATATTCACACTTATCGACGTTATTTTAAAAAGTTAATATCGGTAGGTTTATTTGGTCCCTCGCGGGGTGGATTTTGTTGACCAGAAACCTTTTGACGCCTATAAACATCGATAAGTTTTTAAGAATTAAGTTTGTGATGCCATATAGCAACAGAAATTTTTTTGAGAATTGAGAGTTAATTTTTTGACTATCTATATTCTATTATCCGGTTTTTTTTTTTAATCTAATCAGTTGTTCCCAATGTAAACTAAATGAATAGATGTCATAATTCATACTGTACAGATTTTTATGTAACATGATGATTGCAGTGATGCTTAGAATCTTCATAAATAATCTGATTTTTTTTTAATAGCAAGTGGCATTGCATTAATTTCTTCCATCTATTACAAAATTAAAAATCAACCATCCATACAAAGTAATTTTATGACAAAAAGTAGAAATAAAAAAATATAACTGAGAGAACAACACATCCCTTGGTCCATAAAATATTCATAAAGAAAGGATTTTGGAAAGGCAATATTAATGGTGGGTTTTTTTTTTTTTCAACGTTCTCTTTGAATTTGATGAGCGTTAACTCTAGATAGGTAGAGGAAGGACCGCAAATTTCTGTAAAATTCCTTATTTACTAGTTATAAAAGTGGAACTGAAAGCTGTAAAACTCGAACACCATTAGTAGGATTAACCTTAAAATTTTCAACAGGAGAATAAGAACAAAACGTGATCAACGAGCGGTTTACATTAATTTGGTGTGTTGTTAATCATGATTTGTAAGTAGTTTATTAATTACTGCAATGATTAAGATGGCTTTAACTTACGGGTAAGCAGAGAGGGACACAGCAATAATTTTGCAGAATCACCCTCACCATGTGACCAATTATTAACTTCCAAGTTCCATCATATTTTCTGCTACCCTTCGATCAAAACCAAATGTCACATGCTCGCAAGGCAATTCGAAGTACCCAGTACTCTGGTGCCCATCAATGTGAGTTATGACCAAAACCTTTCATATATTTTTTGTGACTAAAAACACAAAAAACTTTTCAAAAACATTGTCTTATAGATGGAAATTAGTATGCCTAAAACATATCTAGTTTGGTAAGTCAATAGATAGACCCAATTCAACTTATCCCCACTTCACTTCTCTCACTTGGGTTTGCTCCAAAATGGGAAGAACTTCTTGTTGCAGCATTGAAGGGCTGAAGAAGGGCGCTTGGACGGAAGAGGAGGACAAGAAGCTCGTCGATTACATCGCGAACCACAGCGAAGGAGGCTGGCGGAGTTTGCCGCAGAAAGCTGGTGAGTAATAGTGGATATTCATGTTTGTGTTTGTTTGGTTTAATAATGATATGTTGATGCTGTTATGTGTCTTTTTTTTTTTTTTTGTAAGGCCTTTTGAGGTGTGGGAAGAGTTGCAGATTAAGATGGGCTAATTACTTAAGGCCAGGTATTAAGAGAGGAGAATTTAGTCCAGAGGAAGAAGAGACCATTATTAAACTACATTCTGAATTGGGAAACAAGTGAGTGATTTGATCCTCATCTGATAATTTGGTGCTACCACCAAATTCTTGTGTTTTATCTCTTACACTTTTTTTTTGGTTCCTTTTTCTGTTTTGTTTTCAGGTGGTCAACCATCGCCAAGCACTTGCCAAGGCGAACAGATAACGAAATCAAGAACCATTGGAACACACGGCTGAAGAGACGCGCTGCTGAAACGCGCATTGATAGAAATTTCGCGCGCAATCCTGAGCCTCCGGAGGGCGGCAACAACAATACCGAGGCAGAGACTAGTGCTAGGAAGGAAGAACTCAAGGATTCCGGTAAGTTCATAGGTCCGATTTCCACATCTTCTAAGCTACTCAACAAGGCCGCCGCTAAGCTCCGGTTATCGGGTTCTCTTGCCTCGTTCTTGTCCCAACAAATTGGGAAATCCAAGTCATTAGAAGGTAGTTCTGTTCCTAGTACTAGTTCAGCTCACTTGCTCAACAAAATGGCCACAAACTTAAGTTCATCATCACCTAGATCACATTCTCTAGGTGCAATTAAAGCAATATTTTCAAAGTCATTAGATGATAATAATGCTGCAATTAGTACTATTACTACAAATAACAATAGTCCTTCTGAGAATATTGGAATTGGCAAATGCAATAGTCTGGTGGAAAGTCCTGATCAATCCGAAAATGCAACGCAAGTTTCAAGCCCAACCAGGACATATTCTGCCTCAGCTAGGCTGCTCAACAGAATGGCCACAAAATTCGCTCTAACTCATCATCGACCGCATTTAGTACTCGGCGATTGGAAAACGGTTTCTTGCAACTCCCCGGATCAAGAGAGCACAAGAACCGAATCCCTCGTCTCCGTACCGAGTCTTTGGATGGTGGATTCACCACAAGAAATGTCACATTTTGATGAAACAACTCAAATTTCGTATCGGGACATGGCGGTAGAGGCCGATCAAGATCAGGCATTCCTCATGGAAATTGCTGATGATCATCATCAGAAAGAAAGAGATTGTGACTCATATGATGGTTGTAGTACTCCTGTAGAAGCCATTGTGGGGGACTTGGAGGCTGCAAATAACTGGAATATTGACTGTTTTTACATAGATGACTTATTTAACTCTGCAAAAAGTCAGTGAAGTTTTGATCAACTTTAAGAGCTTTCTAGTTCCAACTAAGTATGTACTGTGAGGCAAGCTGTGCTTGTTGGAGGGAGTAAATTTGTAATTATGTTGTAATTTTTTCTTCTTTCTTTCTTTCTTTTCTTTTTCTTTTTCGTTTTCTTTTCAAGAGATGTAAATGAGTTTTCATGCTAACTGAAACTTAAGAACCATGTTGAATTGATTTTGATATCAGTACGTTTAAAATTAGAAGATCTATATGCTAGGCACTAAAAAATGAACTACTAAAAAGTGTTTGGTGTGGTTTTGATTAGATTCAGGTTATAAACTTACCGTATCTATAAGAAAGTTCTATCTGAAAAAAATCCCTTAAAATTATTAATTATTATATTTTATAATTTTGATTGAGGAAGAGAAGTATTACCATTGGTAAAATGTAGGTACATTTTACCAACCCGGCTTTTCCAAACGAAGAAAACGAATGAGAAAAAGAAAAAAAAAATGTTTTATGGGTTAAAAACCATGTAATACTTTTTCTATATACTTTGAAAACATGCATAAGAAGAAAAGTGATTTGGATATGCAATTATTATGAAGAAGATAAGCTAATTCTAACGCCCAACTATCCCATATTTGATTTTCATCGACCTTTAATAATCTTTACTTCAAGGTTCCCTTATTATTGTTATTTATTATTTTTTAGGACAAATTACATTTCTTCCCCCTAAATTATAAGCAGTGTAACAAAAATGCCCCCTAAATTTTAAAAGCAACAAATTTCTCCCTGAACAATTCGCCGTTAGCACACGTCTCCTTTTTCCACTCACTCGGTTAAATTGTGAACGTTAAGTGCCACGTGGATAGCATGTAACTCTCATTTCAAGGGCCAAAAAGTAATTTATTGTGTTGAGTTAGAAATAGGGCAAAATTCATTTGAATTTTCTGACTTGGTTCTCAGTTTTTGACGACTTGATTCTCAATTTTTGAGTCACGGATCGGAGAAATTGAGTTGGAGTTTTTGTTACCCACTTACTTCTGAGTGTTTTGACACTAACGACATGAGAAATGGCGGCCAAAATTGACGGAGCCAAACTCCTCCACGGCAAGCGGTGGCGGCGACTTTGAATTCCTGCAAATCAGCGAGGATGGTGGCGGCTACTGGTCGAGATTGACTCATCTACAAATTCTGAGTGAAATGATGGGGGCAGTGCACTTCACCACCACCGGGACTGCTGTTTTTCGAGAGGAGGCATGGCGGCCGTGGAGGGCGGCTCCAGAGAAACTTTTTCGGCGAGAATCGACAGTAAACTTCAGATGAGTCTTGTTCCTCTCATCACTCTGAGTTCATAGAGACCGGAATCACTTCGATCGGAGGTCGGGCGGAAAAGTTATAGCGATTAGAACTTTTGGGTTTTCCAGAACTTCGGCCGGAAAGTGTGGCTTCATCTGGCGGAGTTGGCAGCCACAAGACACCAATCCAGACTCGGCTCGACGAGAGCTTTCCAATGAGCTGGGAGTTCTCGAAAATGAACGCCTAAATACTTGCTGGAGCTTCGTGGTCATGCATAGGAAAGGGAGAGGAAAGAGACTGAGAGTGAGGAGGATTCTGATTGGGTGAGATTGGCTAATCTATATAGGTAAAATTATCATTTCATAATAAAATAAAAATTAAATGCCTCAACGACTTTCACGTGGCACTTAACATTCAAAATTTAACTAAGATAATTGAAAAGAAAGACGCGTACCAATGGTAAATTATTTAGAGCAAAAATTTATTATTTTTAAAATTTATGAGGCATTTTATTACATTGCTTATAATTCGAGAGAATAAATGTAATTTATCCTATTTTTTTTAAAGAGTATAGATAAGAGATTCATTTATTTCAACAGAAGTGATAGATTGTTGGGACAACAAATTTTTGATTGATTTGGTGAGCACAAATGTAAATTTCCGATGGCTTTCAAATCTCAAATCTCCCAACAAATCCCTTATATCTCAATTGATACGATTTTAGGTGTTGACAAGTTAATTAGATAATCAAGTGTGCCTGGATATTCGATAGCATAATTATGGCTCGATTTTTTCTTTTCTTTTTCTAGAACATAATTATGACTTGAACTGTACATTGAAGAACCCGAGCTACCTAATCTTCATTTTTGATGATAATTATTATTTTTTTTCATAACAAAGGAAACTTATTTATCACCAAAAACGTGTAGATTGGTGATAATTAATTGTTTTGAGAACATAATTATGACTCGAACATAGCTATACGACTCAAAATTTAAACATCAATGATGTGTTTTCGATATTTTCTATATTTACGCTGAATTTTTAAGCTTTGCAATTTATTTTGAACTTTTAATTTCGATAATTTACTCCCTCTCTCACTCTAACTTGCAAAACTGTTGCAACACGTCTTATTTTGATGATGACGTGTTAAATTAGTAACGAAAGAGTGTATTGAAAGAAAATTTTAATTTCTCAATTCAAATCTTAATATAATCTCTAAATTTCTCAACTCTCAATCTTTCACATTTAACAAAAAATTAAGAATAAAATTAGTAAAACGAGACACATTGTAACACTTTTGCAAGTTAAATGAATAAAATGTCAAAATTAAAAATTTAAGAGATAAATTGTCAAAATTCTATGAAGTCATAAGATAAATTATATGTAAAATACTTTTTTTGGCAAAACATGAAAGTTTTTCTAATTTTTTATTTTTTAACCGTTAAATTTATATTAAAAATTATTTATTTTACATATTTTTTTAATTTAATATATGTAACGGTCAAAAATTAACCACGTCAGATAGGCACTGCGCATGCTTTATTCCACCAAAATAAGTGTACTGTATTTTATGTTCCTTTAAATCATAACTACTAGTTTAGGCTTATTGGTGCATCGACTCAGGGCACTATACATCGTCCGCTTGTTCAATAATTTTGATCTTTTTGAATTTTGAGCAAAATTGTTTAAAAGGTGCTCTCCAACTTTATCATAAGACTCAGCATTGAGCTTCCTGTATTGGACAGACTAAAAAATCCAAAATAAAAAATATGATTTTCCAGACAAGACATGGAAAAAGAATTATTACAATTTTTTTTCTTTTGATCTGATTATTACTTTGTTGGTATACTGTTCTCTCTCTCTCTCTTCTCTCTCTCTCTCTCTCTATTTTCGCTAAACTGACTAGTCTAGGACCACCTCCCTCTCTATTTTCGCTAAACTGACTAGTCTACGACCACATCTCAAATAATGCCGTTGAGTGTAGGGCTGGTAATCCGGATAGTAATATGACGACACGACTTGAAATTCGTATAAAATTAGCGAGTTTGGGTTTATCAAAAATAGATACGGGTCAAAATCAGGTCGAACCCGTGAAACACGATTAAATAACGTGTCATTTTCAGGTTGCCCCGCCAACCCGTAATTGACCCGTCATAACCCGTTTATTAAACGTGTCATATTTGGGTAACACGAATACACAACCCGTTTATTACCCATTTTTTAAACATGTTAAAAAATAGGTTCAGAAATAGGTTAACACAACCCATTTATCACCTATTTTATAAACATGTTCAAAAATATGTTCATAAATAGGTTAACACGACTCATTTATCACCCATTTTATAAATGGATTGACAGGTAATCAATGGGTTGACAGGACACGTTTATGACCTGTTTAATAAACGGGTTATTCGTGTCGTGTCCTGTCAACCCGTTAATAAACGGGTCGTGTTTAAGTTTTGTATTTCGACACGATTAATAAACGGATCGTGTTCGTATCAGACCTATTTGTGTCAACTGAAGAGGTCAACACGACACGAACACGACCCGCCAACCTGAATTGCCACCCCTAATTGAGTGGGACGAGTGATTTTTCTTCTTCTTCTTTTTCTTTGTTTTTTTCTTTTTTTTCTTTTTTATTATTTTTTATTTTGGGAGGCCTTTAAAATTTGGTTAAACTTGAAATTTTTTCATTAATAGTCACTGGGTTATAACATCACCAACATTGGTGCAATTAAAATTTCATATTCCTATAAACTAACCTTGTTGGGTTTAATTGGTTGACAGCTTGACTGCCGTTTAATTAATGAGTATCATTTTTTTTAACCCTTAACTTAGAGACTAAACAGAATTCTGAACCAATTTTTGATAGACAATTTATGTAGTGAAAATTTTGGTAATGTAAAGCTTCATCACGATCAACTAGATTACATAAATGTACGTATAAACGTTCAGACACACACACACACTACAAGAACTGGATTCAGTAATTACTAGATACGAATAATTGAGTCTAGTGAAACCAATCATGTATATTATTTTATCAAAGTATATCTATAGATTTGATGAAGTCTGTATATACACGATATATATATACAGTACTGTTACTTATAATTTATCTGTTAGACATAAAAATTTGGAATTTAACTATATCGAAACGTCTATTAATACCATATTTAATAGAAAGATTACCCTATTTAACGGGCTAATATTTAATTCATGTATTAAAATTATAATATTAAAAATATTTTTAATTTATGTATATTTTTTTATTATAATAAATTATAAATTATAAATTGAATCAGGTTATAAATCTTTTTACTGGACGTTTAATAATAGTTTAATAATAGACAGGCTCCTACATATTAATTTTCGGCAGTCGGTTGTCTTATTCAGCCCCGCCGAAAAAAAACAAAAGAAAAGGAAATTAATTTCACTAAAGAGGAACCAAGAAAGGACAATAATTATACAGGTTTGGACTTTTCGAAACTGTCCTTTCGCAAAACCCAACCGTTCCGCCTCGTCCACCTCAAAGGGGGTCCACATGTCCTACACTACTCTTTTTTCATATTGCTCGTGTGTTTAGATTTCCTAAATATAAATAGAGAGTTTCTAGACTAGAAAAATAAAATTTTTTCAACAGTTTTTAATTATTAAATTTATATTAAAAATTATTTATTTTATATATTTTTAATCTCATTTAATTTTAATTACATTTAATAATCGAAAACTTGATCCTTTTAATACAACAGATTACTGAAGATAATCTCATATAAATGATATTCCATATTCGATGATTTTTTTAGCTTAAAAAACAATAAGATTTCATTTAATTTAAATATATAATTTTTAATATTTTCTAAGATTTTTTTATATAGACCGTCTGCAAATTGTTAGCTGTCAAATCGCTGCACCTGTCATTTATGAGGGGCATTCATTTTGTAAAACCAAACTACGCATATGCAAACATAAACATTTTCGTCTCTTCCTCTTGGTTCGTCTCGTTAATTTGAGTTATAAAAAATTTTTATAAATAATTATATTTAATTTTTTTTATTGTAATAAAATATTCACATAAAATTATATCTTAATTTAAATTTTAAATTTAAATCAACAAAATAAACTAACTTTTTAATAACTTCTATTATATTAAGAGGCGTCTTGAAGATATCAATTCCGTTTATTTCACTCTCTTAAATTTAAAATTTATTATAGTAAAAGATTTTTATATTTAATTTTTTTACGTAAAATTTTTTTATATAAAATCACGTCTGAACTTAAATTAAAAATTTAAATTAACGAATTAAATAGACACATAATATGTTTCAATAATATTAAATTAGGTAACTTTAAGTCTTAAAAAATATCTTTTAAGGACTCTGAGATTATTTTTTGATACAAAAAAAAAATGTCCAAATTTCCTTTTTAATTAATGGGAAAATCTATGGTAGGGGATGGTAGGGTATTTTGGTCACAGCCATTACATCAAAATCACAGCTATAGATCAAAATCAATGATTTTGTCTACAAAACCACAAATAGAGCTTACCACACGAGATTAATTAAACAAAAAGTTCCAAAAAAAATAAAAAAAACAAAACATCTTTTTCTCTGATACAAACACCACCACGGCTGCACCGCCGTCCCCTCCACCGCCGACCACAAACAAGATCAAAAACATCCGAAACTCCACTTCGTTCTTTTGAATCTGAGAACCAAGAAAGAAAAACAATTACCAAAAAATGGTTACCCATATACCCAAATCCCAAACCCAAATCAAGCTCATTCACAATCAAAAACATTCTAAGCTATTCCTACGTGAATAGAACGTCGGAGAGGGGGCGGCAAGCCCTTACGTGGATTATGGTGTCCATGAGAGAGAAGAGGAGAGAGAGATAATAGAAGCCGACGATGCTCTTTGATTGGAGTGATCCGACGCCGAAGAGTGCAGGTCGAGCTTCCGGCGGCGAGGTGGATCACGGTGGGGGAGGGCCGGCGAGCCCTCCCATGGGGTTGTGGCGGCCATTAGAGAGACGAAGCCAACGAAATTCTTTGGTCGGAGAGATCGGGCAGTGACGACGTCAAGATCGAGCTTCTGGCGGTGAGGTTGGGGATGATTCTCCGGCGGGAGGTTGGGTCCGGTGGTGGAGAAGGAAGAAAGAACAGTGCTCTAGGTTTTTATTTTATTTTTTTAATTTTTGTATAATCATGTGTGAGAGGGTTTATTTTTCTTTGATAGTCCTTCATCTTTCTTTACTGATTTTGATCGAGTGGTGTTTGTTTGTACCATACCGGTCTAAGGTAAGGACAGCCCCTTACCTTAGATTCTCCCTCAATTAATTAATTAGAAACTAAAATTTTTTGGTCAAGAAAACCATCGTTGGCGGTATCACATTGAATACTAGAAAACCATTGTTGCCCAAAAACATTTGCCAAAAAACCTTTCTATGCCAAACATTTCCTAGAGAACTTATGTACAAAAATATTAAACGCACTATATATTTTTTTGACTTTTTTTTACTCACTGTTAGCTACTCCCCTGATATTCCAATAAAAAACCATTGTAAAGATGGCAAGATGGAGTAATCTCTCCTACGGCGAACAGTGGGAGTGACGATCAGTTTCTTGTTAGAGTTTTCTTAGGCTCCGTTCACTTTAGAATTTGAGTTTTATTACAGTAAAAAATTTTTAAAAAATAATTATATTTAATTTTTTTTATTATAATAAAAAATTTTAATATAAAATTATATTTTAATTTAAATTATAAATTTAAATCAACAAATGAAGAAGCTTTTAATTTTATAAAAAAACGTACGTTACCTGCTTTCCTATACAATCAAATCAACAACACTAGTATTTGAATGGCCCACACAAGATTCTTCCTTCATTTGGTGCATTTAAAAATTATTTTAAAATAATTTTATTTTTTTGTATGAAAATAGAAATAAAAACGTTTTTCATCTAAACAAATTTTAAAAAAATATATATATTTAGTAGTTTTATTATGAGATTATTTTTAGTATAAAAAATCAATTAATATCTATCTCTTTCTACTTAAGAAAGGAAAAAAGAAAAACAAAAAATAAAAAACTACTAAGGTCGTTTTTCATTTTTCTCTCATTATACACTAAATTAAAAAATCATTTTCATTTTTATTTTTTATCTTTAATTATACCAAACACTATTTCTCTCTCATTTACATTTTTTCTTTCTCAAAAAACACGAAAAATAAAAACAAAAATAACTCCAAATACATCAATTATTTCTAGCAAGATGATTGTTATTCCTAATAGTCTCGTCAATAATTTTGTCTAGTATTAGGAATATCTCGCAGGAATTTTGTCCTTTTCCTACATTTATAAATACAATCGCTTTGTAGTTGTTACAAAATTAATATTGGGAATTCTCAAACTCCATTGTAATAAAGAAGAGACAATGTCCATCACTTTTGACCATATTCAAAGGTATGGACAAATCTGTCGATTTCTTTGATAAATTAATGTCAACTAGAATTCTAGCATAATGACCAAAATCACCGTCCAATGTTACTTGATCAATCTTCAGTAATGTACCCGGGCTAGAGCAATACAAACGACACTAAACTTGTGCGTCTACTGGCCTTGATTATTCGGCCGTTGAAGTCGCAAATTATATATTACAACAATGAACCTTTTTTATATTTTTTATGTATTTGATTGCAAAATTGTTCAAAAATATAGAACGTCGCCTATGAAAACATTGAATCTAATTTTCTAATTGCATCTTTTTTCATATCATAGCAATGAACACGGACATACAGGTTTTATGGTGCCCTTCATATATGAACGTGGATTATATTTTTGTTAGAAATTATATATATGTGACATTATTTGTTTTTTTCAGAAGGGAAACATATGTGACTTAAATAGAATTGATATTGATTCTCATATAGAACATACGCAGTCGACGCGAGCACATTTATTGGCTTATTATGGGAAAGTACCCAAGTCAACCTGGACAGCAAAAAACTCAGAATGCAAAAACAAAAACAACAAAAAAAGTCCTCAAAACACATCGAAATATGTACGGTCAATATCCCAATTAATTGCAGTCTCAAAATCATCCACTCTCTCTTCAATATCACTGCAACCATTATACGACGAATTACTCGTTAAAAGAATAAAAATTATTGTTGATTCATCTCTAAATAATTTAAATTTTTGAGATGAATTAGTAAATTAATATAGTATTAAAGTATAAAGTTTTGAGTTCAAACTCTGTAATTGTACTTTTTATTTTTATTTAAATTGTCATAATATGTTGAGTCTTTAATATATATCAGGTTTAAATATTCACGTGTTAGGCTTTTTAATTAATTTATCAACACGATTGTCTATTATCTAGCCTACACGTGAAGGGGAGTGTTAAAGTATAAAAACTACTGTTGGCCCACCTCTTAATAACTTAAGCTTTTGGGATGAATTGGTAAACTAACATGATATCAAAGTTAAAATATGGATTAAAAATTTGGATTTTTGCTCCACAAAAAAAGAAAAAAACTGAAAAATTGTAGCTCTAAACCCAAATAACCTAGATCTGAAATCAATTATTAGATTTAAAATGATCTCAACATAATCTAAAAAAGATCAAAAACAATAATATAACTATAAATATGAAAATACCATAAAATTTATTTGAGATTTAAGCATACATTCAAGTGGGCAAAGGAAGATTACCTCTTATGGTAGGCAGTGGAAAAACGTCACCCACGGTCGCCGGAATCCGTCAATGGGCCGGCCGGAATCAATGAAGAACCTACAAATAAGAAGAAGAGTTGCAATAAGTGCTCTTGAGCTCCTCCCTATCTCTCCCTCTCTGCCCTTTTCACGTTTGCAGCACACATCCACATAAGCACTAGCCCCCTTCTCTAAAGAAGGATTGTTGCGTATATAAACTAAATAGGCCTAAGAACTTTAACCAATATTCATTTAGAGAGAGTATTCGGTCCAATGAGCTAACTAAATATTATTAGATAGAGAAAATTCATATGCCTCAAGCGAGTCAATAAAATAAGTTTTCATTCCATTATAGACCGATATTTAACATACATGTATTCATTAATTCACATTAATACAGTTTTCCATAAGATACTTTAACTAATGACTGAGTGAAATATTATGATTATAGAAATTCACACAAAAGTATTCCAACATTACTAGTACTGCCAGTACTAGTGAATCCATGAACATGTTCATTGAAAAGATCATCACCGACAATATGATTGTTATGATCACGATCACCTTCTTCCTCAGCGTTGGCAATTCCCTTAAACAGATCAACCTCTTGATGATCATAATAATGGTCAAACCCCATGTCTTGGAATAAACACGTTTCACCTAATTCCTTTCCATCTAAAACTGACGCTAAGGAATTGATGTTCATCACATTATTATCAACGGCAGGTGATTGATCAGGCCCACTGAGCGATATAGGATCCGGACGATTTAAGAGGGACAGTTTTGATGCCATTTCATTGAGTAGAACCCGAGCATTTTTCGATCTAGGACTAAATTCCATAACAGTACTAGAATTACCCCCTTCAAAATCAGAAAATCTACCACTAGTGATAGTAATAGTACTAGTGGAATTGGCAATAAGAACATTGCCAACACTTTTGCCCATAGGACTAGCTTGTGGTGATTGAGACAAAACCGCCTTGACCGCGTTGAGAAGATTATGTGATTTTGGTTTGAGACAAGTTGTGGCCATCTTGTTGAGGATGCTGGATGGAGTTGAGGCCGCCGCTTTGTCATCTTTGCGGTTGTGTGGGGCCGCAAGTGAGGCGAGGCAACTAGATGCTTTGAGCTTGTTAGATGCAGCTAGCTCATTGAGTAGCCGATCATGGGCAGAAGTAGTAGTAGCAGTAGTAGTGGAAATTGACCTTTTAACATGAAGATGGGATTTGGGTTTTGGATGATCACCAATCTTCATAGAGCCTAAAACAGGATTTTGATCTACATTTTTAATTTCGATTGAGCGTCTCTTGAGGTGTGTGTTCCAGTGGTTTTTTATTTCGTTGTCTGTTCGTCCTGGCAAATTCTTAGCTATGATTGACCACCTGAACAAAATAATTAACAAAAATAAATTGTCAATTTTTAGAAAGTTAAAAAACAAATGGTGTTGCTAGTAATTAGTAGTTACTCACACTTCCTATATCATGCAGGTTTTAAGTTCAAATTCCTTAACCGAAATTCAAATATATATATATATAAATACACACACACATAAATAGATGTGCATGTACTTGAGGGGCAACTCAAGAAAATTTTCTGCGGCCGTTAATTGAGTCGTACGCACGCAATACGCACGCAATACGCACGCAAGGGGACGAGAAATAAAAAGTCTTATCTACAATAGTTGAATATCAGTTGGGTAACATGTAGTTCAACTTTATTGTATTAATTATTAGTTTATTACGCCATTATTACTTAAAAGAATTATCATTTTGGTACTTTGGTTTTATGTTTTTTTTTTTGAAACATAAAAGACATAACTTAAAAAAAAATGCTTGAAAGGAAAAAAGAAAGCTCTGGATGTTCGAAGGAATTGAATAATTTCACGTTATCTAAAAATATTTTTATATCAAAAGGGCAAAATTGCCATTTCACACCATGAAAGGATTGTTACACTACTTGAAGATGTCTTCTTAAATAACAACATGCGCCAATGAAAAAAAAAATCATATAATATAAAATATTTTAATTGATGTGGTATAATATATATATATATATATATATATATTGTTTTTTGAGGACACAGCTAAAACGTTTAAGGAAAATCAATTTCTCTGAACTTTTTAAAATCTAAATCTCAGAAAACAAGGAACCCAGAAGAAGAAGGAGAAGAAGAAAGTGCTTTAAACTAAAAATTAAAGGAAGCTCACTTGTTGCCCAGAACAGAATGAAGTTGAAGAATACTCTTCTCTTCCTCTGAAGTGAAGTCTCCTCTCTTAATATCAGGTTTCAAGTAATTAGCCCATCTCAATCTGCAACTTTTCCCACATCTCAGCAAGCCTAAAACACAGTCAACTAATTTATCAAAAATAAATAAATAAATAACAGTATTGAACTAAAACAAAATCTCAAACCAGACATAATTGTATTTTTAGCATATACGTACGATCAGTTTAGTACTACTAATTAATGAACTTTAATTCCGAATATATATATGTATATCAATTATATATATATATATATATATGTATATCAAAATATATACTTACCAGATTTCTGGGGCAAGGAACGCCAAGCACCTTCACCATGTTTTTGAATGTAAGAAACAAGCTTCTGGTCTTCTTCCGGTGTCCAAGCTCCTTTCCTCAATCCTTCTATGTTGCAACAAGGATTTCTTCCCATTTGATCACCGTCGTTTCCGAGTTTCCGCGACCGCGACGATGATGATCAGATACGATTATTCTATTACGCCGCGATCTTACAGCGTCTATTCGGAGATAATGAGGAAAATGTTGTTGAAAAAAAAAGGCAATTATTTGTTTGGTTTCCTGATGACCGCGACTTTATATGATAAGAGCCATACGGGCAAAGGAAAAGGAAAAAACAAGACCAATATTAATATAGAACCTTGCTGTTGTGGACCACCAATAATGCTGGTCCATTTTTCTTTCTTTTTCTTTCTATTTTTTTTCATTTAATAATGGTGGTGCATTTAATTTAGTATTAAATGGAAAAAACATGGTTAAAACTGTAAAGTTTGATTGAAATATAGAAGAAAAAATTCATCACCCAACTGATCATCTGATAATTACTTTATATTAGTTTACTAATCAATCTCAAAAGCTAAATTGTCAGAAGACGGACAAATAAAAAAAATGTCCTATTCAGTCAAGTAATTGTGCAAGTCAGTCAAAGTTACTGTATAAGTTAAAAAGTTACTGTGCAAATAGTAATAATAAATAATAAGTACTTTACAAATAATAATCGTGAATAATGCCAAAAAATTTTCTATAAATATGAACTAAATCTCTTTATGGTATTAATAGATACATCCAGTAGATGGTCACATGCTTGCTTATTATTAACTGGGAATGTGACATTTGCGAGATTTCTTACTCAGATAATTAAATTACTTGTACAATTTCTTGACTATACAATCAAGAAAGTTAGATTTGATAATGCTGGTGAATTCACATATCAAGTATTTAATGATTATTGTATGTCCATTGAAATATTTATCGAACATCCTATTGCTCACGTGCATACACAAAATAGTTTGGCTGAATTGTTGATTAAACGCCTCCAGCTTATTGCTAGACCATTAATGATGAGAATAAAGCTACCTATTTATGTATGCGGTCATGCAATTTTACATGCTGTGACATTAATTTGCATTAGACCAAGTCCTTACAATAAGTACTCTCCTTTACAACTGGCATTTGGTCAAGAACCAAATATCTCCCATCTAAGAAGTTTTGGTTGTGCGGTATATGTACCAATTGCTCCACCACAGCGCGCAAAGCTAAGTCCTCAAAGAAGACTAGGAATATACGTTGGGTATGAATCTCCTTTTATCATCAGATATCTTGAGTCTCAGACTGGTGATGTTTTTACGACACGTTTTGCCGATTGTCATTTTAATGAGGTGTCTTTCCAGTATTAGGAGGAGAAAATAAGTAGCTAGAAAAAAAATTACATGGTGTGAACCATCATTGTTGCATCTTAATCCTTAGACAAAGCAATGTGAACTAGAAGTGCAAAATATTTGTACTTACAAACTTAGCAAATCAATTACAAGATGCGTTCACTGATACAAAAAGGGTGATTAAATTATATGTATGAGTTGCAAATGCTCCCGCTCGGATTAAAATCCCAAAAGGACAATTTGAGAATGAAGTCATTAATATGTCTAAAACACACCTCCTAAAGCGTGGTAGACCTATCAGTTCCAAAGACAAAAATTTCCTAAAAAAGGAAAAGGAGCAAATGAGCAAAATGATCCTGATTTAAAGGAAAGTGTTCCGGCAAAAACGCAAAATAATACAAACAAAGATATTCTTGATATCGTAGAAAAGTCTGAAGGTTTTGAGAATAATGAGATCTTTGTTGAAATTGAAAATATTGACGAACTTTTTTTCTTGGTCTGTGGCATGTGAAATTATTAATGGAACTGAGAATCCTGAACCAAGATCCATTTCTGAATGCCAAATATGACACGATTGGATCAAATGAAAAGATGTTATACATGCTAAGTTAAATTCACTTAATTAGCATAAAGTTTTTGGACATATTATCTTAACGTCTGAAGCCATGAGACATATGGGATACAAATGGGTTTTTGTGCGGAAACGCAATGAGAAAAATGAAATTGTAAGGTGTAAAGCTCGACTTGTTGCACAAGATTTTCCACAAAGACTCGGGATCGATTATGGGGAAACGTACTCCTGTAATAGCTGCAATTACATTCAGATATTTAATCAATCTAATAGTTTCTAAACATTTAGTGATGCGTCTTATGGATGTTGTTACAGCTTATTTATACAGATCGCTTGATAGTGATATTTATATGAAAATTCCTGATGGATTTAAGATGCCTAAAGCACTAAATTCAAAATGTAAATATATATGTTCGATTAAATTACAAAAATCATTATATGGGATGAAGCAATCAGGACGCATGTGGTATAATCGCTTAAGCGAATATTAGTCAAAAGAAGGATATGTGCATAATCCCATAAGTCCATGTATTTTTATTAAGAGAACAACATTTGGTTTTGTTATAATCATTGTCTATGTCGAAGATTTGAACATCCTTGGAACTCATAAAGAAATTTAAGAAGCTGTGATATACTTAAAAGATGAATTGAAAATGAAAGACCTTAGAAAAGTGAAATATTGTCTTGGTTTATAGATTGAGTACCTTCAAAGTGGAATACTCGTGCATCAATCAAACTACACTAAAAATGTCTTAAAACACTTTAATATTGATAAAGCAAACCCTTTAAGTACTCCAATGATTGTTAGATCACTTAATGTTGAAAATGATCCAATTCGCCCTTGCGAAGGAATGAAGAAATTCTTGGTCCTAAAGTACCATATTTAAGTGTAATAGGAGCTCTTATGTATCTTGTTAATTGTACCCGACCAGATATAGCTTTTGTTACTAATCTATTAACAAGATTTAGCTCATCTCCTACACGAAGACATTGGAACGGAACTAAGTATATATTTTGTTATCTTCAAGGAACATTTGATTTGGGATTATTTTATCCTAAAGGATCAAAACAAGAAATGATTGGTTTTGCAGATGCAAGATAATTGTCAGATCCACATAAAGCTAGGTCTCAAACTGGATACGTGTTCACATGTGGAGGTACTGCTGTTTCATAGCACTCACAAAAGTAAATACTTATTGCCACTTCTCAAATCATGACGAAGTTATTGCACTCCATGAAGCAAGTCAAAAATGTGTAAGGCTGAGGTCTATGACTCAACATATCCAGGAAACTTGCGGACTATCTATCAGTGAAGATCCAACATTATTATTTGAATACAATGTAGCATGTGTCGCTCAAATAAATGAAGGTTATATCAAAAGCGACAGAATGAAACACATACCCCTAAAGTTCTTCTCATACTCCCAAGATCTTGAAAAGAATAAGGATATTGATATTCACTACATTCAATCAAGTGACAATGCAACAAATCTTTTCACAAAGGCACTTCCACTACAACATTCAAAAAACATATCCACAGTATCGAGATGCGTCATCTGCGAGATTTACGAGGAAGGCATATACATGTCAACTTGAGGGAGAGTTTACGTGGCTGTATTCTTTTTTTCTTATTATGGTTTGATCTCACTAGGTTTTCCTGATAAGGTTTTCAGCGAGGCAGGATAAACTTATATAGATAAATGATGTACTCTTTTTCCCTTTGCTATGGTTTTTATCCTACTGAGTTTTTCCTAGTAAAGTTTTTAATGAGGCATCATGAATGATAGACATCTAAATGAGAGTGTTATGAATAGTAGATGTCCTATTTAGTCAAGTTACTGTGCAAGTCAATCAAAGTTACTTTGCAAGACAGAAAGTTACTGTACATGTCATAATTTTACTGTGTAAATAGTAACTGTAAATAGTAAGTATTATGTAAATAGTAACCGTGCATAGTGCCGAAAATTTTTCTATAAATTAACACTAAGGGGTTGTTCTTTTAGAGTGTAACTTGAGTGTAGTTTTTGAGTTATAACTTGAGTTAAAGTTGTAATTTGAATAAAGT
This sequence comes from Morus notabilis, assembly GCF_000414095.1. NCBI lineage: Eukaryota > Viridiplantae > Streptophyta > Magnoliopsida > Rosales > Moraceae > Morus > Morus notabilis. Next base: position 42,856 of record NW_010359905.1, read on the forward strand.
TAAGTAAAGTTGAATAAAGTTGAAACTTAAAAGAACGTGAACTTAAATAAAATTGTAACTTGAATTTAAACTTTTTCTGAGTTTTGTTGCAAAAGAACAATCTCTAAATTTCTTCATTTTATATACCTTTATAAGATTAATAAAATTCTCTTTCTAATTTCTCTCTTTAAAAGTTTTCTTTTAAATTTTAAATTTTCTTAATTTTCATGACACTATAAACTTTTTTTCCTCCGTCCATATGCAATTATTGTAATTTAAGAAAATGACGTGAGGATTGCGAGTCTTCAGTACTTTTACGAGGGGTCATGAGAGTAGTAAATGATGGTTATTTAAATAAAAAAGGACATGAAAATAGTAAATATTCGTGAGGCACTTTTTCTCAATCCATTTTGACCATAATGTCCCGTCCATCATGACTCATGAGCAGATCAGAATCTACACGTTCAACGATCAAGAATTGATCATAGCAAAAGAAGTTCATTTCATTACTAATTTGAGAATATGATGATAATCCTGTGAAGATTTGATCACTGTGATAATAAAAAATAACCCACTACTTTAAAAAGATCACTTTGTTTTGTACGAGGTAAAAGGAAAGAAAAGAAAAAGGGGTGTCGAGAAAAATATATATAAAAGGGGTTCAAGTGGTCCTTCGTGAACTTCTTAATTTTGTTCTAGCTTTTTCAATTTTGACAAATCATACCCGATGATGTCTTAGAAGGCTGACAAATAGTAAAATTGATAACATTAATCAATTTTGAATAGATTTTCACATGTACCCATCACAGGCCATTGTTTTGCTCTAATGAAAATTGTTGTCAATACGCCTACCCTAAAAGCAATCAGCCTTTTTTTAGGGTCTCAAGAGTTCCAGCCTCCTCATGACTACAAATTTAGAAATGTTTAATGTCAAATTATATGTACGTTTACGATTCATTTACATGTAAACATTTAATACATAAATAGAGATGGCAGTAATTCTTATGAGGATGGGAATCCATAAGAAGAAAAAATGGGACGGAGACAATAATTAAAGATAAGGATATGTAAGAAGAAAAAATCTTATCTTTAAATTATGGTTGGGTGGGGATGGGAGAAGCACTCCCTATTCGGCCTCCATCTTGATATACATATATTATTTTAAAGAAATATATTAGTGTGATTTTATTATAAAGTTTGATTTGCATATTTTTAAAATTTGCTTTGTTTTAAAATTGCATATTTTGAAGAAATATTAGCATTACTTTTTTTGTCACTCTTTACATTTATTGTTTGACATGTTAATTCTAGTACTATCTCATTTTCTATTTAAATAACAATGTATCATGCTAGTGGAGTTCACGTGTCAAACAGTAATGCTAATCATTTTATTGATGTAAATCAAACATTTTATGCTATGTTTGGTAGGAAGGAAAGAAAATATGATAGAAAGGAAATATGAAAGTGATGGAAAATAGCAATGATGGAAAGGAAATTGATTTTTTTTTTATGTTGTTTGGTATGAGAAGATATAAAGAAAATGAGCTTACCTTCACTTTTTTGGTATTGAAAGTTAAATTGGGAGGAAAGAAAAAATCTTACTCGTAAATTACTTTTATACCCTTAAATTTTTTGCTTGGATGTTGATGGAGAAAATGGTAGTTTAGTAACTTTGCTCATTTTAATGAGTTGTCTCCATTTTTCATCCCATTTTCTACCCACTTGTGGAAAGAAAAAAAATGGTGGGGCTCACAAATATTATTTTCCACCCCATTTTCTCTTCCTTTCTCTTTTCTCTCCTACCAAACAACCTATATTTTCATTTTCCATCTCAAAATCTGTAACACCCTGAAGAATTAATTGAGATTAATTAAGGTAATTAAGATTATTAGTGTGCCTAATCTGGATTATTAATTGAGTTTAATTAATAAATGTTTCTGACACGCGTGAGTTTAAATAGTTCCAAGGTATTTAAATTATTCTCAGTAATTTATTTTAACCCAGAAGTGTGTATGGGCACATTTCTGGACTGTTCTTTTAAAATATTGTACACATGCCCTTTTCCTTTCCTTTTTCCTTTTCTTTTCTTTTTC
>NW_010359905.1:45234-45552 GCF_000414095.1 Morus notabilis
GAGATCTTGGGTTCTTTGGACTTGTTTTAGGACCTAGAACCCAGATCTAGTGGTTTCCCTTTGAAAAATCTCGATTTGGGACTGGATTTGCAGGTTTTGGATTGATTTCCGTGAGCTTCTCTCGCGCAGCTGATTCCACCGGTCGACCAGTGCGGTCGACCGGACCACATGGAAATCGGTCGACCTATGCGGTCGACCGGACTGTAAGGCTGACCGGTCGACCGGTACGGTCGACCGGTGTGCACACTACCGGTCGGCCGGTAGTGTTGCACTGCTTTGTCACCGGTCGACCGGTTGACACGGGGTTTGACCCTGTTC
>NW_010359905.1:46009-96731 GCF_000414095.1 Morus notabilis
GTTAATGAATGATTTCTTAAGCAAAGAGATCTTGTGAACTGGTAATAGAGTCTATTGCTGTAAGCCTAGATAGGATGCGGAGAGTGCATCTTCGGGGGCAGAACCCGAAACCGGTCCGGGTAGGCGAGGCACTTGGTTAGGTAAGTAATTTGTACTAATTACTTGCTGAAGCCTGTAACATGGTTATTTTCAGTTATATTTCCTTTGAGAAAAAGGATGTGAGGTTCCGGCTGTTCTGTCGGGACTGAATGTCTTATTTTATTTATGTATTCAATTATTTATTCATGCGCTCATTTATTCTAAATATTTCAAATTATATCCTACTGGGCCTTTCGCTCACGTTTTATGTTTTAAATGTTAAACCCCTCCCAGGAGATTCTAGGAGCGGTGCACAGTAGCTGGATATTTGCTACGGAGCAGCTGAGTTGTGCTGCTGTTGGAATCAAGTGAGGATCGTGAACATCCTCTTGGACAAATGTAAGGAATTTGAGAATTCTGTAAACTTATGTAATATTTGGATTTACTAGACTGTGGTTGATGTCTGTTGTAATGATTAATTACATGAGCATGTATGTACGATACTGTATGTCCTGTGGGGTGGAGCACTGTGTGCCAGAGGCTCCTGGATTATGTAATTCATTTATGTTTTAATGCAGTTAAGTGTGGGGCCCGGTCTGAGAATCTGCTTTATTAATCCCTAATCGAACTCCACGTCACCCACCCCGTTTAGGGGGCGTGACAAAATCCCTCCACCTTCTTCCTTCCTTCTACTTTTCTTTCCTACCAAACATACTCAGGGGACACCTCTCATTTTACTTTTTACACACTCATTTTTAAAAGTACTGTTACACACCCCGCCTTAGAAAAAGAAATTTTTGTTGGCTTGCAAAGATATTATGCTTAGGTTTTCTCTAAAGGAATAACGATAGATGCTAACGTGAAAGAAACTCTCAACAAAAAGATACGTGGCTAAATTTTTCTTTAAAAACTCCTATTTTTTCCATTCACATTTTTTTCTGGTTATACTATTAGTTTTGAAAATTTCATGATTTGTAAAATCACGTGCTATGCACGTGCTTAGTTGCATGACGTCCGTTTATGTAATGTATGAATTTAATTGTATATTATGCTTAGAATTGGATTAAGAAAGACACAATAAAATCCAATTAAGCAAGAGACTTTTGTGTTGTCCTTTTTTGAACAATAGAATTAAACAAAACACTATTGGAAGGGTTACCACAGAGTTTACATTAACAATAGGAATTTCGTAAACAAGTTACATAGAATTTTGAATTATTTGTTCATTACTTTTTTTTAAAGAATATTTGTTCATTACTTTTAATCATGAGAAAATTCTTTCTTAATTGATCTTAATTATGACAAATTTATAACATATGTCTGCGAATATTCTTAGTTTTTGTAAAATTGATTTTTTATAGCATTAGTACTTGTTATTAAGGACAGTAACTTGCATTAAAAAGAGTAATATAAATCTAATATACATATATCTAAAGTCTACTAAAGAATGCTTGCCAGTGTCTGATTGGCTACATATTATATTATTTCCAGCCATCGTTTCGTCATAGTCCTAATTAAAAAATTAAAAATTAAAAATTAAAAAAAAAAACGACAAATTCAATTATACAGCCAAAAAGTAAGAACAACACAAGCTATTAACGTCTTATTCTTTTCACAACTCAAGTTTTTTTTATTATAGTATTTTCTCTTATAAAAATTTAAATTCTATTTTTTTTTTACTACAGTGCTTTTCTTTCACAAACACAACTCAAATTCTTAATTTGAGTTGTGAAACAAACATCTTTTAAGTAAGTTGGAACAAATTTGCTTCTCCCAATGTTTTTATCTGAACTTCCACATTTAAATGAGAACGAAAGGGTGGGATGAAACGGGAACGAAACGGCAAGGACACGTGGAAGCAGCGTAGGTGAGTTTTTATTACGGCTTTTGTATAGTTAGATTAGATTTGAGGAGAAAAAGTTTCCAATTCATAGAAATTATACGAAGGTGGAACCGCAAGATTCCAACTCCCACAAAGAAGACATCTTAAACCGTTCAAGAGGAGAAGATGACAAAAAAAAAAAAAAAAAAAAAAAAAAAAAAAATTATGCAAAAGTGACAAAAATTTATACGAAAATCGACTAAAACACCATCTTTCTACGGCAATTATTGGAATTTCCATCGAGAAAAATGACTTTCAGCTGCTTTCTTCATAGAAAAAGGGAAGCATCTAAAGTAATTTGTGATTTTACTTCATATATATAGTTGTCATTTAAATACATGGACATCATAATTTTTCCTTCTGGAAAGAAAACAAATAAAATAGGGGTGCATATTCATGTGATTCCATTAAGGATGTATACACATATTATTTAAAATCATTATTCTTTCATTCAATAGTATTTGGTATATTATTGGTTTTTGAAGATGTTAGAATTGTCCTTCTTCTGATGCTGACTATATACTGATTTTTTTATTTTTGATAATGGTAATAACTATTTTTCCTTCTACGCATTTTTAACAATTTTTTTTATTTATCACCATTTGTATATATAGCTATTTACCTCTTTATGATTCTTCAAGGTGAAGTATTTAAAGAGCACAAATGATTGAAAAGGAAGAGGGTTTGAAAAAGAATGGTAGGTTTCGTTATATGCTGGGTGTAAAAAGAAAAAAGAATATTACAATTTAGTTATATGAATTTTTAAAAAATTTTAAGAGGGGTGTAACAAGTAAAATGGAAGGTGGTTTAAAAAGGGTGTGTGAAAAATATAATGAGGTGTTAATAAAAAGTATTTTTATTGATAAGAAGTATTTATTAAATTTTTGAAGTCTTGTTGTGTGGTCAATGTATTAAAATATTGGTACGATATAATTGTATCATAATATATTAGTGTACAATTTAACCCTAAACCCAAAATTTTATTACTCTGAATAAACTGTGATGCATCAAAATGCATGGAAAAGATCAAGTAAAATTCATGGTAAAGGGGAAAACAAATTTGATATCAATTTCTCAACTGACCATTACAATAACTAATAAAAGTATTTATAACCCCTAAATAAAATGATAATACAATAACCATTAAGACACGTACGATATACTAAACAAACAATGAAAACAAATAATAAAATCAAAACTAAGTAGATAAACTTAAACAAACGACAATATAAAGAATCGCATAGTGGTACTCGTACATCAAATTATATCAAAATATTACTGTAAAAACCTAAAACTCCCAGCATTTCTTAGAGAGAGAAAGAAAAACAAAATCCTAGCATTATTCTTGTTGAGAAATGGTACAAAGAATCCGATGGTGGTTGTTCGTAAATAGTCAAATTTATGCATATGGAATAAAAAAAAATGCAAAAGATTAGATTCATAATCACATTTTTAAGTACGTATAGAAATTAAAAGGAAAACTACTCAAAACATCCTTTGTATTTTGCTTAATATCAGTTTTATCCTTCTTATTATTCAAATGCTAAAAACAATCCTCATATTTATAAAATTATATTCAAAATATCCCCTAAAGCAACTAAATTGTTAAAATACCAAAATTTCCTTTCTCAATCTATATTAAATGTTATTTTAGATATGATTCAAATAAAAAGTTAGATAAAAATTTTGAAAAATGTTCCGATTAGTATTCCAATTAAACAATAGTTCAATTATTTTGAGAGTTTTTCATTTTTAAAATTGATTTTATTTAATATTTTAATTTAATATAAATGTTTTAAATTCTATTTAATAAAGGTTGAGAAGAGTAATTTTGGTATTTTAAAATATTGAATTCTTTTCGGGAATATTTTTTGTCTATTTTATAAGTGGAATAGATATTTTGAGTATTTTTATAATAAGAGAGTTAAAAGTGAAATTTAGAGAAGATACAAGGGATATTTAATATTTTGAGTATATCTCAATTTTAGAAAAATGCAAAAACTCTATATATATAATTCATGTTGGGTATATATGCTGCCTATTCATGTTGGCATGTTAGTATTAATGATGATTACACCATGTTCATGAAATGAGTATACATGTTGTCTCTATCAAAGTTTCCAACGATTCGTATAAACCAGTTTTCTAAATATTCAAGCAAAAATAAACTAAATAAATAGATAGACAAAAACAAAACGCTAGAAATAAATATTATTTCAAATTCAATACTACTTTTTTTTTTTTTTTTTGCCAAATCAAATTCAGTACTACTTAATTAATTTCGAAATATAATTGCTTACGGATTAATGTTTGAAATTTTCACTTAACAAGACTACATTGTAACATTTTTCTTGTTTGAAATAATTATTATTTCTCAGTACAAATTCTGAAGTATAAAATTTTATGAGAAAAATAAATATAATAATATTTAAAAAAGGAGCATGTATTAATTATGTCACTTAATAAAACAAATAATTTAGACACGTGACATTCATATATTATTATTTTCATTGATTGATTTTGACAAGAATCCTACGTACGTAGCAGACTTTCTCTAGTAAAAGTTTCAACCAAGTTCAGAGCAAAAAGAAGAATAATAATAATAATTAATTAAATATAAATAGCACATAATTTAAAACTATTTAAAGTAAATAGTAAATTAAAAATTTACATGATAAAAAAAAATTTTAACACGTAAATTCAGTCAATTAAAAATTTATGAGGAAAATTTTTTTTTTTTTTTTACTTTAGTTTACTTTAAATATTTTGAAAGCTGTCGTTTACTTAATTTTATTTCAAAGATCTCCTATTTTCTGTAAATCATCTTTGTCTCTTGCCATACATTTGATCGACATTATGTATAGATTATTTCTGGATAAAATATTAAATTCACTGTCAATAGCAATCTTTATCCGTCACAAATGACAAACACAAATTGTAAATTTATAAATAGATAAATATTAAAATTACAAAATAGATGAAGATATAGAAATTAAAAAAAAATTTCCTATGAAAGAGGATATCTCTCTTATAGGATGAGGGCCGAAATTTTAGAAGTCTTTTATCTTTTTTTATTAGTATCACATGCAAAACATTAGCAAAAATATCGTTTCTTAAAGAAAATGATTATGCACAATCTTTTACAACTTACTATTTTTTACTGGAAAAAAAGAAAAATAAGGACACAACACGAGGATTTTCTTGGAGGTCTAAACAGATTTAAGTACTTTAAAATTTTAATAAGAGCATCTCTAATGTAATATTATAATTAATGTATCAATTATAAATTTAGCAACTAAATATAAAAAAAAAACACTCTCCAATAAAATTATATATATTGTACTAAATTTGCTATATGCTATATTTTATGACAAATTTTTCACTAAATATAGCATATGACAAATTTAGTACTTAATTTATATCGGTTGATATTCATTTAATCATTACGACTTTTACCTTTTAAAATTAAAATTTTACTTTTACAACTTTTAAAGTTTAATACTTATAAAAAAAGTAAAATTCCGCATTTCAAATAGTATTATATTTTAGAGCATAAATAAAAATACATGTTTTATCATATCTTTTTGTGTCAAATATACAATCCATTAGCATGTGCAATGGATCGTTGTGGAAGTGTAGGTATGATCGCACCCCTAATTCACCATGCATATAGGTTAAAAAACCTTTATTATATAGATTCAGGTTTAATAAAAAAAATTAAAAAATTAAAAAAAGACTTAAACGTATTGAGAAGAAATAGCGAAGAAAATTCAAGGTTTATGATTAAAAAACATGAGTTGGGAACACGTGCAATTCAAATTAAATCAGGAACTCGTGGAATTGAACATCTTTGTTTTTACTATTATTATTTATAAAACCCGAATATATTCGACATGTTATAAGTTACATTATGATTAGTGGATAAGGAATAATTTTCAACGTTAAACCAGAAATAATTAAATGTATCTTCATTCTCGTCCCTTCTGTTATCATATTCTGGTCGAAATATTTTTTTCCCCCAAAATACGAGAAATTTTTACTTTTTGCTAAAACATGATGCAATGAATCTGAACTTATGTAAATGCCACCGGGTTTCCTATTCTCTGGCTGGAAAGGATACTACCACGTGCCACGAACTGCAAACTATGGGTTTAGTTCAACGTACATACACACACACAAAAAAAAAAAAAAAAGAAAAAAGTAATTTACACTTGTGGTCCCTTAATTCTTTACTAAGTTACATTTTAGTCTCTCTTTTTTAAATTTTGGTAAAATAAATCCTCAACTCTTAAATAATAAATAGACTTCCGTTCAGAACCGCCAAAAAATTGACGAAAAAAGGCATGTGCGCACCACGTGACCTGATTTTATGGGGCATAATTGTAAATCACATAATTCATATTTTTACAAAATTAAAACTAGCAAAAAAAAAAATAATACCCAAAAAAAGATATTTATTTATTTTTTTTAAGTTGCTTCTGTATGGGGTTTATATTTTGTGCATGAAAAACTTTGAACTGAGCTGAATTAGATCCTTTCTATTTTATTAGCGGGGTCTAAAGTATCTAAAATAACCAAAGGGATACGATGATTCCTTTTATGTTGAGAAAAAAAAAGTGTACATTGAATAAGTGCATTTGCTCTAAAATATAAACGTGGGAATCTTCCCACCGTGCATAGAATATTCCATTAAAGTCCAAAATGCATGGCACATTGATAAAATTTGTCAATTTTATTTCCAAGTAGAAGCAGATAATGTGGACCATCATACAGTTTTGTCCTTTTAGAATTATTATAATTTATTGATCATCATACCGCAATGTCAAAACGTTTTCCCCTGCTAGATCTAGGTTTCATCATTCATGGATATTGGCATACAATGTAACAATGTTCAACGTATGTAATTATAGCAATCATGAACTGATCAGAATAAAATCATTGGTAAACATGATTTAGCAATATTGGTATGTCTGCTAATAACCATAATTGCATTTCCGTATGTCACGGGACAACAAAACCATTAAAGGATCAATATTTCTACGCACGTTGGAATAAAATATCTCACTTTTGAGGGGGGAAAAAATGAATTATAATTTTCACATCAAAGTAATATAAGAGAAATAATAACTGTACTTTTTAAAAGTGCTACACAATTTATTCAACAACAAAAAAATGTGTTACACAATTTAATTTAAGGCTGCATAATGAATAAAATAACATATTTAAAATGATAGTTAGTAAGTTATAGCATAATTTTTTAAAATATGTAATAAATAAAAAAATTATTATGTTCGGTTTTCAACACTATTAAAAAAATCAAAAATACCCCTCAACTCTCTTTTTCCCACCTCCCGTTCCTTCTCTCTTTGCTCAGGTCCACCGACTCTGGCACCAACAACTGGTGACTAACGCCGACGACTGGTAAAATACCGTATTTACTCAAAAAGACTATATTTATCTAAAATTCCGGTGGCCAGTGCCCGTGACTAATAATGTTGTATTTACCTAAAAATCTAGTCGTTGGTAGTAAATACCGTATTTATCTGGAAATACCATATCTACCAATAATCTAGCCGCTAGCATCGGGGACCGGTAAATACTGTATTACCTAGAAATACCATATTTACCCAGAAATTTGATTGTCATTGCTAGCGACCAATAAATACCCTATTTACTTGAAAATACTAAATTTACTTGAAAAATTCAGTTGCCGATGTCAACTACCAATAAATACCGTATTTACCTGAAAATTATTTATTCAGAGTCCAACGAGTGATAACACTACAACAGAGCAATCTTTTCATAACATATAGTTATAGAAAAAACATTACCTTTGTCTAGATATGGTAGCGTTTAAAAATAATTATAATATATATTTATATATACACATTAAAATTTCATGAAATTTTTTCTGGTTTGTTTTATATATATTTAAATATATATAGATTTACACGTTAGAATTACATTTGGGCGGGTATTGGAAAATTTTTCTCCCAAATTTCACATTTCCCGCGCCCTCCTTCTCCCTTTTTTTTTTTTTTTTTTTTTTTTGTGGTCTAATTTAGCTACTCTAATTCTCATACGAACAAACGAAAGAAAAAAAAAAACCTCAATTCCCTCTTCCCCAACTCTGTCGATGACGCATTTGGCTTGCCAAGGAAAAAACCAACCTCACTCAATTATCTCTTTGAATCGAGCTGAGTTAGATCCTTTCTATTTTATTGGCTGTCTCTAAAAAATCTAAAATAACCACAGGGATTAGAGGATTCCTTTTATGTTGAGAAGAAGAAAAAAAAATAGTGTACATTGAATATGTTCATTTGCTCTAAAATCCTTTGGAAAATAAACGGTGGGAATCTTCTAGATCTAGTCCCCACCGTGCATAGAATATTCCACTAAAGTCCAAAATGCATGACACATTGATAAAATTTGTCACTTTTATTTCCAAGTAGGAGCAGATAATATGGACCATCGTACAGTTCTGTCCTTTTAGAATTATTATAATTTATTGATCATCATACGGCAATGTCAAAACGTTTTCCCCTGCTAGATCTAGGTCTCATCATTCATGGATATTGGCATACAATGTAACAATGTTCAACGTATGTAATTATAGCAATCATGAACTGATCAGAATAAAATCATTGGTAAACATGAGTTAGCAATATTGGTATGTCTGCTAATAACCATAATTGCATTTCCGTATGTCACGGGACAACAAAACCATTAAAGGATCAATATTTCTACGCGCGTTGGAATAAAATATCTCACTTTTGAGGGGGAAAAAATGAAGTATAATTTTCACATCAAAGTAATATAAGAGAAATAATAACTGTACTTTTTAAAAGTGCTACACAATTTATTCAACAACAAAAAAATGTGTTACACAATTTAATTTAAGGCCGCATAATGAGTAAAATAATATATTTAAAATGATAAAATCACGTTGATATTTACCAAAGAAAGAAAACAGAAAAACCCAAAATTTAAATCAAAATCATATCAACAATCAAAAGAACTACACTAGTGATTCCAAAAGAAAGTTATATAGACACCAAAAACACAAATTCAATCATCCAAAATTGATCACGGAGATATAATTATGTTTGGCAAAATTGGATTCTAAGAACACTCGTTTTCTCTGTTTCACTACATTTGTGTGTCGTTTGCCGGAAAAAAAAAACAGAGAAGATTAGCTTGGATGGAATAGAGGCGGCGGCTTTAATGGAAGGTGCTCGGTTTTGATTGAGAATGGAAGAGAGGGACTAGGTTTTCTTCTTTTCCTCTAAGAACAAAAGGGCTAGGTTTTGATTGAGGAAAACGTAAGAGAAGAGAATTTGAAATATTATTTTTTATTTTCTTTTATTTTAATAACTGCAGTGTAAAGAAAAGGCCACGTCATTGATAATGTGTCAAAAAATTTAAGACACGTCAACACCAACGGTCAAACATTGTCATTAAAAAAATAAAATAAAAATATTATACAAATACTACGTGCACAGCCAACATGTCAGAAAAGAGCAAAAAAACCATTAAAACGACGTAGTTTTGATGTTACCACATGTCATACTATTGCCACCTCATGCCACATCAACTGCCATGTGTCGTCTTTTTGCTACCTCAATCTCCAAATTCTGGGGGCATTTACCCACCGTAATCAATTTTTTAGCGACAAGTTTTAGGCGCCATGCAAATGTGTGAATAATAGTCTTTACCTACACATATTTTGTGTAGAAAATATAAATTTTTTGTACAGTATAATTTCCCAAACATTGCAAAGAAAATGTGTAGGTAAAAGAAATATTTACCCACACATTTTTATGTGTAGATAAAAAATGAGGGTAAAAATTTGCCATGTCAGCAATAATAAGATAAGGAATCTCCCTTGCAAGTGCTTTTTTTGGCGCTATTTTTAGGTGCCAAAAAATATGTAGGTAATTTAAATCACCTACTCATACATGTGTAGGTAAAATGCTTTTCATAAACACTTTTCTTGCTCACACATTTCAAAAAAATGTGTAGGTAAAAGTAATATTTACCCACACATTTTTATGTGTGGGTGAACCCACCAGTTTCTTGTAGTGAAAGCAGGCGTCGCGGGACGGATTAGACAATGAGAACAGCTTGCGTTTTTTTTTTTTCTTTGCGCACCTCTATTCATAAAGCATGATTTTCCTTCAATGAAAAAAAACTTAATCTACTCTCAATTTCTATATTTATGCGTTGTTATAACATTTTTAAGGGGTTAGTCATTTTATGTCTTTAGCTAAAATGAGTAATGATGTGTTTTTTCCCTCACTCTAACCATTAACTAAATATTTAGTTATTTTCTAAAATATATTTGAGCCTAGCCAAATCTAGCAAGCAATTTGTTTATTTTTTAATTATTTTATAAAATAAGTAAAAGTAAAAAAAAAAGTTATTTATATTTTGAATTCAAAAAATATAAAAATAATCTATATTATAGAGTATGATTAGAGTGGTTCACTCATAAAATTGTTATTTGCTAGCTCATCTAAAAATTTCTAGCTATTTTAGCTGAAATTTAAGATGTGTCCTTGGAGATGCTATTATCTTTTTTTTCCCCCATAATTGAAATTCTCAATTGGTCGCTCATTATTATAGAGTAAGAAAATCTAAGGAAAAAAAACAACGAATTCTCCGAGTTCTGTTAAAATACGTTTTTAAAATATATTGCTTTGATTTGTTCAATCTTTAAAAGACGCCCTCACTAAATTAAAAAGATTAACTAAGAATTAACAAAATAAAATTTGAAAATTAAAAACAATTTCTAAAAATATAAAAATTTAAAAACATAGAGAATCGCCAACACAAAAATATTTTCCCTACTAATTAGTAACCAACCAAAAATTAAGAAAAAATTTAAAAACTAGTTGAGCCATTGCAATATTATTCTTACTAGAGACTCTGCAAGATAAGTTGCAAGATAAGTTTATACATAATGACGAGTTTTAAATGGTTATATTTCCATCGATGCTATATACATGATTATTAATAAAAGTCATCGATGCTATATACATAATTACTAATAAAAGTTAACTTATTAGCTAGTCTCGTTCTTCATAAAATTGTGATTCACTTGCAAACACAAATGAGAAATTTGTTAAACTTACTATTAAAGCACGTGAGTCTGAATTTTGGTCTATAATTCTTAATTAATATCTTTTAATTAATATAATTATTTAATTAAAAAAATAGTGATCAAGAGTGATGGATAAAAATCTAAATTATTATTTTCTCCTTGCAAATGGAAAGTAGTTTCCAATTGGAGGAGTAACTATGGGCTCGAATGGGCAATTGTGGCCTCAGGGTCGGTAGAATGATCTTGTGGTCTGGTTCAGAATGTCTAATATATATTGGGCCACGTATTTACCACATTTTAGCTGGATCGAGGTTTTGAATTTGCACCACGCCAGTGTAGACCAAGCAAGATTGGAGTAATTTTATTAAGGCGCCCCTTTTAATTAATTTTTTGTTGTTATAAGTTTAAGCTAAATAAAAAGACAATAATGGACATGTTTATACAATAAAAGACAATAATAGACAATAATTTTTTAGGCTTTAACCTAAAGATTACACTCATATTGTATGAAGGTATATACCCTCAAGTCGCATAGAAAATTTTCCTTGACGAAAGCTTTTCTACTTAAAAAAAAAAAAAAAAAAAAAATCCAAGAAGAAGAAGAAGAAGAAGAAGAAGAAGAAGTCTCTGTCGATAACTAATGGAGTGCAACAACGTTTCTTTGCAAGTGTTCGTGTTTCTTGGTTTGTCCAGTAACTCTAGTTGATACTAATTGGTTTAAGCATCACCATTTTATGTGCAAATGGATGAGCACAATTCATGAATAACATATCTTTTTTTATTTTGACTTAATTTGAATAGAACGTGAAGGAATGAAAATTTTTGTATTTATATGTGTTGTGAAGGGTTTTTTTTTTTTTTTTTCAATGACAAATTCCTTAAAACTTAAAAAAGTAAAATAAAATAAAATTCCTAAGATCGACATTAAGGAATGAATGCAATATCAACCACATGAATTTTGAATAGAGAGTATAACAGCAACGGAGCAAAAAAGGAAAAAGCAACAAAACGGCAAGTTACTTCCCCTAAAAAAGGGAAAAAAAACTGTAAATTACTAAAAATACAGAGCATAGTTTTTCTTTGGATTCTTTATATAACAATGTTGAGTTGAGGTTTACCTTGGACATAAGGGTATTTGAGGAATATAAGAGCTTTTAAGATTGAAAAGTAAATATTTTTCAGCTTTAAGTTAAATATTTTTATTTTAGGGTGCTTTTATAAACATTGGGGTGTCAATAAAATTTCCCGCAAGTACATGACAACTCAAGTGATGGTTTAAGAACATTAGCTATTTACCGTTTACACAAAGTTGTGATATATTATAGCAAGAAAATTATGGAATTTTTCTACGTTTTCATAAGGATAATTTACGCCATAGATCCTCAAACTTTTATACGAGATTTACACAAATCATGGTTTAAAAAATGATGATCTTTGACTTTTATGTGTGAATCGTACATGTTCTAAATCATCAATTTGAGAACATTCATCGCCATTTCACCACAATTATTACTGATTTAAACTGCAGAATGTAATTTCTCAAAATTAAAAATTTAAGATCTATTATGCAAAAAAACAAATATTTTAGCGTGCAACAGTAGAATTTACTCTTTTTAATTTGTTATTACTAGTTCTGGTTTTGCCAATAAATTAAGCTAAATAATTTCGAGGTCTGTGATGTCCTAAATACTTTGAAAAAGAGGATATGAGACGTTTACATGTACATTTCTATCTAAAAAGATAAAAGGCTACTTGCGGCTCATGTCCCTAAACTTTAGGACTCTTTGTCAAAGAAAATGGGAGTTTGTGAGCTTGAAATCAATATTTTCAAAATGAGAACCAAGTGTGAAAGATTTAAAAGTTTTGGGACATGAGACGTAAAGAGTCCTTGAGTTTTGTAGAATTTAGCGAAAATACAAATTGGGGACAAATAGGTGCAAATAGCATGCAAATTTAGGTAATCATATTCCAAGACTTTCAAAAAGGGAATTCGAGTGTCACAGGTTCAAAAATTTGAAAATTGGTGCAACTTTTCCTTTTATATTAATGGACTTTCTTTAGTATCAGTAGTGTTATCGTTAAATTTGATCAAAATATGTATAATAAACAATTTATAAAACAAATCTAACAGTAAAAAATAAAAATTACAGATAGTTATTTTTTTAATCCTACTAGAGACGGTCTCTTATAATAAAACAGAAATCATATATACTACTCAAGTAACATTAAAGCAACACATTGATTTGTGTAATATACATGCTCGAGGGAGATGCAAGTTTTATTTTTATTATTTTTTATCTTTTGGGTAACAGTTCTAAGTAATTTTATTTACATACGCATACGTTCTTTGAAGCCATAAGGCTTTTTTAATTTATTTTTTGAGACGTTTTGAAGCCTATAAGTTTTTACCCTTAAAAAAACAGTGTGTTTTATGTACTGCAATATAAATATATGTGGAAAGGTAGAACATGAAAATATTTGGACGGATAGAACATGAAAATATTTGGAAGGACCTTTAGGTGTTGTTTGGTATAAGGGTTATGAACCCGGAACTATGATTCCGGTTCAGAACCAGTGTTTGTTTACAAAAAGTAGAAAGTGATTTTGATTTGACTCACCCAGAATCAATGTTTGGTTCTGATGGTTCTGATTCAAGGTTTGAACCCTGATGTGATGTTTTAAACCATGAATCACCCATGAATATAAAACCACTACTTGGTTTTGGGTGGTTCAAACCCCTGATTCTGGTAATGGTTTTAAAACCATGATTTGGACAAAAAATCATAAATCATAGTTCTGGTTCTAAAATTAAAACTAGAATCATCCTGGTTTGAACCCTCATACCAAACGAACTCTTAATCCATGAGAATTAACCTATCAAGTGTTTGGTACCTATACGAATAATCCCCAACCGTTTTTTTTTTCTTGAATAGAATTTGCACATAGGATTTTTATAAGGTATATTGCTCCTACATTATAAGGAATGAAACTATCTAGCTTTGATCCCTAATGGACACATGAACACCACGAACTTTAAACTTCTTTCTATGAATCTATTCATGCCATATTCTTACACTGTAGAGTAATATTTCATAAATCACATATCTCAAGTTATTAAATGGTACATATTCATTAACATTGTTGTAGGGTAAAATGTCAAACCATAAATTAGACTCTGAATGGGGCCTGCAGGGCATAAAGAACAGCATTAAACAATCAAGTACAACTCAACCTTAATAGCCACACCAGCAGATAATTTTCTTAAGAGTCGACCGTTACAGGAACAAATCTGATATGAGTAAGAGGCCGACCGTTGTGAGAAGGGGATATGAGGTCGACCGCAGTCACAGGCAACAACGAAGAGGTTAAAGGAAGCGTCTACAGAGTCGAGGTTACACAAAGATAAAGATTTGAAGGATTTTCTCTAAGATTTACTATTTGTAAATTTAAATAAATGAAATTCAAATAAGGAATCCGTTCTAATTAGTTGTTATCTCTATCTTTTGGTAAAAAAACCCCAAAAGATAAGGGAAATATCCCCAAATTTGAATAAGGGAACAAGTAGGGGCAGTAACCTAGAGCATAAATAAGGGATTATAAGTTGGAAAATTCCTAAGTCACAATCAGAGCATTAGTACGTGTAAATCCTCCAAAGATGGTAAAATTTCTCTCCTCCCTACAGTGGACATAGTTCTCAAACCGGGGGTGAACCACTATAAATTCTGTGTGTTCTAACTTTAATTATGCTTTTAATTGGGTTTTAGATCATTAAATTTGTGTTAACCGTTAAGAAGTTCGTTATTAATCTATTGACGAATATTCATTGTCAACAATTGGCGACTCTACTGGGGACCGAACTCAGAATCTCTGATTTTCGTGAAGAATCCTAGTGAGAAAATTGACATGAAGCCATGCCTCCAAGAAGAACAAAAAGCAACACTACGAATCTAGGTAGCCAAATTGAAGATAACGCCGTGAACGAAGCCAATCAGGCTCAAGCAGACCCATTATAGATGCTAGCACAGTTGAACTCCCTGACATATATGGTCCGACACTTGGTGGCCACTATAGAGTGAATTGATAAGAGAAACTCAATGCCTCCTCTTAAAGACGCTCCACCTAGACACCAAACGTAGCCGCTGTCGGGAACCAAAATAATGGTGACCAGTGTGGTACCTTTGAAGGGATTGGAGAGAGTAAAAATATAAGGAAAAATAACCCGAGAACTCGACCGTAAAAATCATTCGGAAGTAGGCAAAGGGCTGCCAAGAGACGAGCCTAGGAAAAGGGAAACTGTTGCTAATGAACAATGACTGCCCCCAAGGGCGTCACCTCGAGGAAACCAAGGTAATGATGCCAATGAAGACTTAGGGTGGTGTAGAAGGGCGGAGACTTAAGAAACAGGTTGAATGCTAGAAAGGCCGAAGCCTCAAAGGTGTTGACTCCGTAATCTCAACGCTGAGGCTACGGTTATGGAACATATGGTAAGTTTAGAGGAGAAGCTTGTGAGTGATGTCACCAGTTTAAAGAAATATGTAAAGAGCCCAGTGAGTCACCTACAAAAGAATTTGGGCCAAGTCACAGAGGTAGTGAACGTCGATATTGCCCCAGAGAAGGTTCATGATCATCCATTCACAATGGAGATTATAGTGCTGCCTTTTCTAGAAAAGTACATGGCACCGCCGATCCCTCTTTATGATGGAAGGGGAGATTCTTACTACCACTAGGAGTTATATGCAGGGCACATGTTGTTATGTGGTTATTTTGAAGAAACCATGTGCCGGGCTTTTCGTAACCACTTAACGGATTCAGCCCACTAATGGTTCAAAATACTAAAGCCAAACTCCATTTTCAGCTGGGATGAATTTATGGAAGCTTTCTCTTTACAACTCATCGGAGTAAAGAAGTACGTCCCGCCGAAGTAAAATTTGACAATGGTTTATCAGAAACTGAATGAATCATTGAAAGATTGGCTGGCAAGGTTCAGTGAAACAATCCCCGAGACCAGAGACATGACTGATAGGGAGGCTTTAATGGGAGCCATCTCCAGCAAGAAAAAAGGCGCTCCATTTAAGCGCGACCTCAATCGAAAGTCACCTTCCACATATAGAGAATTTCTGTCGAGGGCGCAGGGATTTATCAACACAGAGGAGGCCAAGGCTAATGACCTAAGCACCGCTCAAATAAGAACAAAGGGGCAGATCAAGGGTCTACCTCAATAAAACAACACAGCCCGTAAGCATTGAGGTAATGGCAGTGAGGATAAACAAGTAGCCTTAACCTCTAATTAACCAAAAGGAAAAAAACCGAGTCCAGAAAACAATAGAAGGCGTCACCTATTCTAATAGTATGACACTTATCATAAGTTGACTGTTGGAGTGGAAGAGATTTATAACCAGGTTAGCAGAGGAAACATGTTATGCCGATCAGAGCCCATGAAGTCAGACCCAAACAAGAGGAACCATAACAAGTACTGTCAGTTTTATGGAGAAGTTGGCCATAATAACAACGACTTCATGGACTTAAAGGACGAGATAGAGAGGCTCATCTGTGAAGTTTGACTTGAAGAATTTAAGGCTGATAGAAGAAACTGTGACGGGCAATGGAATGAAAATCGTTGGCATGATAACTTTTTCAGAAGACGATTCTAATGGAATGCACTGGTCGAGGTAATGATGGGGAACCATACAATCTGCAGGATCTTGGTGGATAATGGGAGCTCGGTGGATATTTTATCCTCTGAATGCCTAACTATGCTGGGTGTCCCAAAGGAGCAAATGGAGAAAACCACTCGACCAATCTATAGGTTTACTAGAAATTCAATCATTCCTCAAGGCATGATTAAGTTCCCCGTTACAGCGGAGAGAAGTCCCAACAAGCAACGGTGATGGAAAACTTCGCGGTGATAAAGGGGGCATCACAGTATAATGTTATGATTGGAAGGCCGACCCCTAGAGCATTAAAAGCTGTCACATCTATCTACCATCAGAAGATCAAGTTCTGACTCCTAACGATGTAAAAGAGATGAAGTGCAACCAGTATGAGTCGAGGGTTGCATCTTCATATACGGTGCATGAGTATGATGACCCCAGAAGAGCGGAGGTACGAATGGTCAGCCAAGGACCGATCTATGAAGACATCAACCTAAGGGTCAAAGAGGAAATTACAGGGTCACAGTCGGTTAAGGAGTTGGAGGAGATCAAAGTATATGAGAAGAAATCAATGCGGGTTTTGAAGATCGGTTTGACTTTATCCCTGGCACTGAAGGAAGAACTCGGTGGGTTCTTGAAAAATAACTTAGATGTATTTGCGTAGACTCATGATGACATAAAAGAGATCGACCCTGAGGTAAAATCCCATTACTTAAATGTTGACCCCTTATTTCTACCAAAGTGGCAGAAGCACCGACCGATGAACCCGGAAAAGGTATGAAGCCTTAAAAGAAGAAGTTGACAAGCTGATAAAGAATTACTTCATCCGAGAAGCTTATTACCCGGAGTGGATTTCAAACCCAGTTTTGGTGATAAAGTCCAATGGAAAGTGGAGGACATGCGTCGACTTTAGTGATTTAAATAAAGCTTGTCCTAAAGACAGTTTCTCCTAACCCACATACATCCACCGGTCGACGATACAACTTGGCATGAACTATAGAGCTTCATGGATTCCTACTCAGACTGTAACCAAATTCTTATGCATCCAGCTTACGAAGAACATACTTCCTTCATTACGGACATAGGGCTCTACTGTTATAAGGTAATGTCATTTGGGTTGAAAAATCTTAGGGCAACTTATCAAAGGCTCATTAACAAGATGTTTGCAAAACAGATTGGAAAAACAATGGAAGTTTATGTTGACGACATGCTGGTAAAGAGTTTAAAGGCAAAGCAACACGTCGGGCATTTGGAGGAGATGCACACGCCCAACACAGTGGGAATCCTTCTGAATTTTAAATTTGAATTTTAGAACACACATGTGGAGGAGCCCATATGATGTACACGCCCAACATAGTGAGAATCCCTCTAAGATTCAATTGCTTGCTCTCTAAGTTATCTAATTAACTTATTTGATAAATTATCTATTTGAAATTCAAATTAATTTAAGTTTGACATAAATTGAAATTTGAATTTGAGCCAAATTTGAACTGCATTATAAAGGATAATTTGTTCTCCTTCCCTAATAGCTATTTGAGCCAACTAGAGGAGGGAATATCCATGTGGTGGCCAGCTCCTATAAATTAGAGAGATAGGGAATTTAGTTTCCAAATGAATTAGAAGTGAGAGATAATTATCAAGCTTTAACTTGGATATAAGGATAAGACTTCTTCTAGGAGTCTGTCAATAATATATAAATAAAAGATTGTAGAAAATTAGAAAGCATAATTTTTCTCTCTCTAGCATAGTGTGGCCGAATTTTATAGAGTGAGGAAAGGAAAAGTTTTCTCCTAAATTCTACATCGTGCATGTGTTGGTGTTCGTGGAATACTTGAGTGTTTATTTACTAATCCTGTTTTGTTTCAAGTGTGCCCACACACACGTCTTTATAGATTCAAGGAAATGATAATAAAGATTCAGGTATTCTAAGCAAGCTTAGAGCGAGGAACGTTCGTGGTCAAAGAACTCAAGTTATCGACCTAATCGTTCACTAGGTAAATTTATTCATAAAGTAATTTGATTAATTTATTTGTGCATAAATTAATGTAATCTATAGTATATCACAAAGGTTTATTAAAATTTTTGTTACACATGATCTGCTAAATACATGCTTCCGCTTAGAAAATTATTTTCAAAATGAACAATTAGTATCAGAGCAGTCTATAGACTATATTAATTTATGTTCTGATTATGTGATAATCAATGTTGCATTAAATATGTGATATTTAATTTGTATGTATGTGATGGGTACGCACTTTCATTTATTTATAGATGTTTATATTTATTATTGTTGATGAATGTATGGATGATGGGTTTGGTCATTAATTATATGAAGGTTGTCCTTGGTAATAAGGGCATTGATGCATCGTTCCTTCTTGGAAAGCTGGTAAGCAGCCTCATACTCTCTCGCCTGTTTTCGGTTAGTTTGGGGCGGCAAAAGGGTTCTAAAAGAAAAGAATAAAGTAATTTAGAACGATTAAATGCATTTATCAGGAAGGTGAAGTGTGTGAAAAATGGTGATTGACAAAAGGCTCACTAAGTGTTCCATATTCAATTTGAACCCCTCGACGTCGAGGTCTGCGGTCAGCGGGATGAAGGTCAAACCTCCTTTTATCATAAAAAATATGGGCTTCCACCCATCGGATGATGAGGGAAGACCCTCAATTAATCTACTGAGTACAGTCTTCCACCACTCATGGGTTCCCTAAAGATACTACCCTTCGCATTGAGCGACGTGCATGTGGCAGAAGTCTTTGACGATTGGATGGGAAGGGTTTTTCATTAGGAACGATCTAATGTAAACGGAGATGTAACTAGGACGGGGAAGGCTCACCCTAAAGTTTTTATTTGCAAGAAGGTACTCGAACCATCTACCATCTATATGCCCGTCCTTATATGCTTTTTGAATATCACGATTTTGAGTCCTCGGCACTTTGGAATCGGCAGTGAAGGAAGGCCTGTCAGGATTGCTGCTCATGGAAGCAAAAGGAACATTTACAAGAGAGCGGAATAGCCAAAAATTACTCTTCCAGTATACTGACAAATATCCACATTATCACCATCATCCTTTGCATCTCCTTCCACCATGTGATCGATGTTATCGTTAGCTTCTCTAAGGTCAGCCACAAATTCGTCGATCTCTCTCCATAAAAGGGTCGTCATTCTCGATTGAAGAAGAATGTCTGGAAGGCTCAGCGACTGATGGTGATTCAGGTCTCACAAGAGACGTTGACGATGACCCTACGACTAGGTTTCTTGGGTACCATAATTAATTATGAAAAGGAAAAATTTAAAAAGTTAGAGTCCTAAGGGTCGAGAGGGGAGAAGGGAAAGTTAGCCAAACAGTCGAGTCTAAAATGACTACATCTAACTTAAAACCCGAGGAACCTTTAGCTTGTAGACGTTGAGTATTCAATGCAGCGACGAGTGCTCAAAGCAAAACCCAAAAATTCAGTTTAATACCCAGAACCCGAAATTCTTCAGAATTGACACAAAACCCATAAAACCAATTTAGATAAGAGAAAAAACAACAAAAGGTGAGTTTTTGGGTTCATGTTTTTCTATTACTAATGTTTTCTTGCAGGAATCATAAGAAACAAATACATGTTCAAACCAGAAATGCAAAGTCTGAATATTTCCTACAAAACTGAAATGTGGATAGAGGGATTTTGAGAAAAACTTACTAGAGGTTCGAAGACAGAAGACTCTAAGGAAAAACTGGGAGAAATCTAGAGTTTTGATTGAAAAATCCTCGAGGAAGCTTCAAAAATGAAGGAATTTAAGATTCTGGGGAGATTTCGACAGAGTCTCAACGATTTTTTTTGGAATAAACTGATGAAAAAAAGAATTTAGGGACTGCCCTTTATAAAGTATATGAAGCATCAAACTTAGACCGTTGGATCGAATAACTGCTCATCCAACAATGAACATGAAGAGTCACGATCCAACGGTGAGGGAACATGCGAGAAAGTGAAAAGGCACGATCTAACGGTTCAAATTTAGCCATTCAAATCGGCAAAGAGACATCAGGCAGATTGAGTTGACCGATGTAACGATTACAATCTCCAAGAGGCATATTTGGTGTGAGAACCATCATTACCAAGATAGGCTCAGGCATGGAATCCTTCACGAGCAAGCTAACTCAGCGGAGGAGAGTCAAAACGTAGACCCTACTTGGTCAAAGCTCAAAGCAGTCCAGAGGAATGACTCGACCTGGGGGGCAAATATCGTAGGGTAAAACCCATATTCATAAATTAGACCTTGAATTGGTCCCACATGCCATAAAGAAGAGCATTCCATGATCAAGGACAACTCAGCCCTAAGGGCCATGTCAGCAGAAAACTTTCTTAGGAGATGACCGTTACAGGGACGCATATGATATGAGTAAGAGGTCGACCGTTGTCAGAAGGTTACATAAGGTTGACCGCAGTCACATGCAATAATGAAGAGGTTAAAGGAAGCGTCTACAGTGTCGAGGTTACATAAAGTTAAAGATTTGAAGGATTCTCTTTGAGATTTACTATTAGTAATTTAAATAAATGAAATTCAAATAGGAAAACCGTCATAATTGATTATAATTTCTATCTTTTGGAAAATTATCCCAAAAGACAAGGGAAAGATCCCTGAATTTGAATAAGGGAACAAGCAGGGGCGGTAACCTATAGTATAAATAAGGGATTATAGGTTAGAAAATCCTTGTCTCAATAAGAGCATTAGTGTGTGTAATTCTTCTAAACATAGTGAAATTTTTCTCCTTTTCACATTGGACGTACCTCTCAAATCGAATGTGAACCACTATAAATTCTGTGTGTTCTTACTTTAATTATACTTTTAATTATCTTTTAGATAATTAAATTCATGTTAACTGTTAAAAAATTCGTTATTATTTTGTTGACGAATTCAACCAGCATTATGATGCTCCCATCCGGATGAGTAGAACTATTCATACGTGCTGCATAAATAGTAGGTGTCTCCAAAATTATAACATTATTATTTATTACATGCATGGGTACTTTCTGGCCCTGTAGATCACGGATGAATGGTATAATTATTTGCTGAGTTTTATTGTGCTTATCATAAGTCCCATCATAACACTACTCCAATTGGGCAAGAGGAAGGTTTTCGGACAAAGGAAAGACATATATATCAATGCTATGCTTGTGGTAAAGAAGCTACTTTTCTTCAGTATCATCTTTTCTCCGACAATAAAAGCTCGATGTGACGAGCAATAAATAATTCTCATCTTAGCTCCATATCTGTAGATATATAAATGGCAATAAAGACATCAATTAAAATTACAGCTCACACAATACAGGGAAAAAAATAATCCGACACAAGGGAAAGCAAAAATTTTGTACATTTCACCAAGCAAAAGTTTGAGTCGCTATACATCTCCCATATATATATATATATATATATTTATGTATATGTCGTGCAACTATGTTTCCCCGCACTTGGTAAGTCCTTCCATTCGATTTCTCTTGTTCATTTCCAAGATTACGTAATAATAAATGTTTGGTCTTTTCTTCCCCCTAGCTAGCTAGATAGAAACAGACGACGTGGTGATTTATGGTGCGATTTTTTTTTATTTTTAATATAATGTACTTGGTAGCTTTCTTTACATTCCCTGTATAAAAAAGGTTATACTTCTGCAAGTATGTCAGATAGCGCAAATCAGTGATTTCCTATATATGATATCTAATGAAAAAGGTTGGAATATTTATGGGGAGGCTAAGTATACCAAAGGTATGCATGTGAAGAATATAAATCCCAAGCAAAGAGAAAAGAAGTTATGAGAACATATATAATCAATACACATATAATGCTATCTAGATAGGGCGTGTCTAGCATCGATCGACCGTTGCGCCATCATTGTCAAATAAATGGTTTTTATCTTTGTTTTTATGGAAGCCACAAATGATATTAACTATTCGCGTATAAGCTCCACAGTTTTAGCAAACATAAGAGACTACAACTTCATGTATGGACCCAACTCCTGTTTCGTATGCCCCTTTTTTCTTGTACGTTCTTTGCCCCCCAAACAATAACATGCCACATCATAAATTTTTAATGACGTGATAAGAATTTTTAATTGATGTGACATTTTAATTGACATAACACAATATTATTAGAAAGACATAAAAGAGAACAGAAATAAGGAGAGACACAGGAGTTGGTTCCTTCATGTATCGTCTTTCAAATAAATAAATTACTTCATCTGTGGTGCTAGCTAGACACACGGTTTTATATGGAATGTTATTCCAAAGTTCCTACGTGCTTACTTTACGAAAAAAAAAAAAAAACACATCTGGAGTCCCAAAAAAAAAAAAAACATGGAGTCATGTATATTAATCTACGTATGAACAAATTAAGAATATTTTGACAATGGTTTTTGTTGGAAAAATGGCTCGTTAAACCATATTAAAGGCCCATTTTGAGACCCATTTTGAATCACGGTCCCGGTGGGTTTGGGGGGGAGTGTGAATCACGGTCTAGGCGGGTTTGGGGCCCAACCGAAAAATCCGCTCCGTGCGGGCTTTGTTTTGCAATTTTTTTTTTTTTTGATTCGGCCCAAGACCTTCCGCATTCGGTCAAAACCCAAAACCGTATGGAGCTTAATGGTGATTAAAGGGGGCTTAATAGTATGCTTAATACCGAGCTTAATGGTGGACTTAATGGCTGGTGGACTTAATGGCCGGTTATGACATTCGTTTTGCCTTCATAAAATTCAAACTTACTGTAGATTTGTGGCTAGGTTCATCATGCACATTTTGCACCATTAAGATGCGCGTTTAATCCCCATAGTGCCATGCTTTGTAACCTTTTTCTAAGAGCCTATAAAAGCCATGCACCACATGAAGGACAACATACACTTCTCGAGTTCTTCTCTCGATTTTCTCTTGTTTTTCGAGTTCTTTGTGTGTTCTTTTTGTAGTTTAGTTTTTGGTGATAGAGAGAAGACCCAAGTTCTAGTTCGTTGGACGGTTCCGATAGTGTTTCGAGCTACCGTCGTTGTCGTTGTATCCTGGGAGATGGACGCCCAACATTACCTCAAGCACTCGCCGGAGGGGACACATCTGTTATAAGGAAAGCGTGATTCACGTGCCTTAACATCGTTACAATTTCGTTTTCCGAGTTTAGTAGAAGTGTTGAATTAGTGTTGTACAATTTCAATATTTTTGATATTTTTACTAACAGTTTTCACCAACAATTACATTTTAATTGAAGAAATTCATGCTATAATAGGTCTTTGGAGCATTTTTCTCATTAAAATGGTAGAATTGCATTAAAAGATCGGTACACTTTGGATTTTTTTTTTATAGGGGAATTGATCTTTTGAAGATATACCTAAGCAAGCACCATGCTAATGTGCCATGACAAAAGTCCCTCACCGGTAAAGCATAAAGTTTCATCCACTCCCACCTACTATAGAATAGCTTAATTCTTCTATGTTGTTTGTAAATATTATTGTATGAGAAAAAAACTAACAAAAAGGATATACAATTTTTACTTAAGAAGGATGTTGAGATACCTTATAAACAAGAGAAAATGCAACACTTACAATTCCATAGAGATAGAAAATGCAACACGGAGAACAAGCACATTAAACATTTGCAATTGCAAAGGAAAAAAAAGGCAGGAGAAGCCCATTTGCAGTTGCAATGAGAGAGAAAATGCAAAGAGAATGAGTATGCACGACAAACATTTGCAATTGCAAACAAAAGAACTTGCACTTAGAACGTCCACAAGATTATAAAATATTCACTTGTTATTATTATTATTGATTTTAATTTTATGAAAAAAAATCTAGAATAATATTAAAGAAAATAAGATTTAAATAAAATCACTAAATAATAAATACTTGTCTTCATCGCATAGTTATATCTTACTTAGAATATCGAATAGTTATAGCTTACTTAGAATATAGTATTTTGTATCATCGTCAAAGTAAAGGTTAATGCAATGTTATATTTGTGCTTTAAAAGTATAAAAATAACATTTGATGTGCTCCAATAAACAACACTATTTCAAGTTCTATATCTAATTTTTATCATAATTATTAGACTTTAAAATTTATAAATGTGATTTTTTAATATGAAAATAATTTAAAAATGACAATTTTTTAATGATTAAAAGAAATGGTTATATATATGCATCAATAAAGAGCAATCAAAAGCTAAAATTTGTTATTTGCTATATTAGCATCAAGTTTGCCACCGAATATAGCGCTTGCCAAGTTTAGCATACTAAATAACATTGTATTTGAGAATAATTTTTCTCTCTTTGGTTTGCTTCTTAAGGTCGGAGTCTTAATGCTACCTCTGGCTGGTGTCGGAGTCTTGATGTTGCCGGTTGTCGGACTCCCACCCCTCACGATAGTAGCTTGGGTCTCGTGGGTGGTTATTGTGGCTGATGAGTGCAGTAATATTTTGGAATTCTAATTTGATATTACTTAGTAATGTGAGATAGTGAAATAGAAGTGTCAATGTTAGTTTTTCTTTTAAATTAATTATTTTTATATTAGATAAGACAAGAGAAAACACATCGTGAAAATAAAATTACAACTAACTGCATGTGTAACACATTTGTGAGACAGCCATTTTAACGATGCAGTCGAAAGAGTTTTTTTGTACTAACTCAACTAAGTAATTAATTAATTACAAAACCAAGTAGTACTCTAATATATATGATATATTTATAGTCGAAAAGGCACAAAAACAATACATGACAAAATATTCTAGACGCGAAAATACTAGTCCTTTCCTGAACTACGTAGTCACGTGCATAATAATAAAACTTAGAACACTGGCAAATTTGAGGGTCCACAGTTCACCAAATAAAGTACGTCGCTCCAATAACTCTTGTTCACTTCATAAAGGTGATCAAAGCTACTTTCGATGAGATTTTCATCCTCAATCCACTCCGCTCCTCCCACCGCCTCAAGGCGGCGCGTGGCGTACACCTCATCTAACTGAGTATCATCATGACCGTTGCCGCAATCCTCGAAAACCGCGCTGAATTCGAACAATGACTCGCCTTTGTCAGCCTCATTGTTTTCTAAGAAAGCGGCGGAGCCGTCAGATTTGTCATCAGATCCAATGTTTCCAAGGCCAAGAGAGAAAAAATGGCCGCCGGTGCTAATACTGCCAGTGTTCCGGCTGTGATCATTGCCTTGTGCGGGCCTCGGGAAGTGCGGACGGCCCAGCTGCCACGCTCTTAAGATGTCGGTGCAACGCGGCGGCGCAAACGTTGTCGGCATTTTCCTTAGTATCTGGTCGGACGACAACGGCTGATCTTCAGCAGGCTGATCATTGGCGCGGACTTGGCGGCTGAGCTTGGACTCTCGGGTGAACCGAGCCTCGGCTTCGAGCCGGGTGCTCTCCCACTGAGCCATGTGGCTCAAGTTGGAGACGTTCTTGGGGTCGGCTGCAGCCGAGCTGAGGGTGGTCCTTTTCGGCTTATGAGTCATTGGGTCAATGCCCATCATGGCTAACCTCTTCTTCAAGTGCGTGTTCCAATAATTCTTGATCTCATTGTCTGTTCTCTTTGGCAAGTGAGTGGCTATAGCTGACCACCTATATAAGATTTAGTCAAAAATATAGGGTATTGGTTTTAAAATGATTTATTTTAAATAAAAAGTAAAAATAAGATTATTTTGATAATTATTTTGGAACCGATTCTAAAATTATGTTTAGTTAGTTTTTTAAGAGATTATTTTGAGTATAATAAAAAAATAAAATTGTGTTTATTAATTAATATATTATAATATTATTATTGATAAGTACTAAAAAATGAAAACAGAAAAGTGAAAATAAATTTCAACTATTTTCTAATTACTTCATAAAAATTATTCTCACTGTTTTTATTTTTATTTTCATTTTCAAAATATTTACTAAACAAACGTCGTTGCGTTTTCATTTTCATTTTTTGCTTCTTGAAATACGTAAAAATTATTTTCAAAAACGGTTTCAAACACACACATAATGTAAAAGTACTATACTTAAAAGTAGAAAAAGAAACTGAGTTTTTAAATTTGGAACCAAGAAAAGCATGTATAATGATGCTCTATATATTTATTAAACTTTAGAAAGATTATGCACTCATAAAAAGCGTAATGATGTATCAAGTATGAGTGAGGTATAAGTACTACTATATGCAATCATATATACGTTAAGTCAAACCAAAGGGTTATTTACAAAAAATAATAATAATAATAATAAAAGAAAAGGGTAAAACTTAAAAGTGTGAGATGGGAAACAAGATAAACAAGGCACATTTTAAGGCGTAGTACTATAATATTGAACACGAAAAAAATATTTGTAATTTCGTATAGCTCAAAGTATAAAAAAATTCATGAGCTACTAACTCAAATATAACATTCTAGCACACAAAAAGTGTACATGTCTAACTCAAATACACACATAGTACTAGTCAGACGTATAGGCATATGTAGTAAGTTGGCCTTTATACCTGTTTCCAAGTAGAGCATGGAGTTGAATGATTGTTCTTTCTTCTTGTAAGCTGAACTTTCCCCTTTTAATATCAGGTCTCAGGTAATTTGTCCATCTGAGTCTGCAGCTCTTTCCACATCTTTGAAGTCCTGGGACAAAGAACAAACAAACACAAAACATATAAGAAACTAATATACACATATTATATGGCGTAAATTCTCCAAATGAAAAATGGGACATGCATGTTACCCCATATATATAGGTACATATCCCGTGAGAACTGATATCAGAGATTGTTAGCACATCCCAACTAAGTTTGTATTCACTATCTTTTACCAGAATCCTAACTAAATATTATGAAATGAAAAGAAAAATACAAAAGATACGTTGCAAGGGAATATACATACATACATACATACATATTTGTATATATAACCATGTGTAATGTACGTAGAGATAGAATATAGATTTTACCAGCTTTCTGTGGTAAGAAACGCCAGCTTCCATGGCCATGTTGTTGGATGTAGGCTAAGAGTTTCTGGTCTTCTTCTGCTGTCCAAGGACCTCTCTTCAAACCTTGATCTGCTTCGCAACATGGAGACCTTCCCATTGTTTGTGACTTAGTTTCAAAGTTTCACCAAAACAATGAAAAAAAATACTGAGCAGAAGAGAGGGAAAAGAAGACTTGTATTACTTGTAAGAGTAGTAGCACTTTAGTCTTTACTTGCAAAAGTTATGGGCAAGTCATTTATATATAGAATCTGAGAGATATATGTATAATATTTTGTTGAAGTTGCTATGACGAAAATGCCCTCTCCTTTTCTTATAGGTGTTATTGACAACCAAGGGTCTAACTGTATTTTCGGGTTTTGTGGGATGGCCCCTATATCTCATTGGTTAGGATTTTGAATGGTGCTGGCCCACCACCAAGGAGCGTTGTTGATTGGTTGATATCGCTAGTCAGAGTGATCTTTAAAATCTCTTCATGACGCATTGAAGTATTGAGCATTAAGGTTTTTTTATGGGTGTTGGGCGTTTTCTTAGAGAGCTTTTCTTCCAACGTTAGCAAATAGAAATTATTACTCAATGCACGTGTACATGAACCTATACTAGTCTTTAATTCTTGGGGCAACCATTTAGAGATAATAAATCTAATTTTGCTTCCATGGATGTAACTCATAAAAAGATCTAGAGTTCGTATACACAATGTCCGGCTCGAAAGGGAAATATAAACTACCGTATTTATATACTGATAATTTGCCAAGTTGCAAGAATGAAGTTAAAACACATAAATGACAGCATATTAGGTATTATATATATATATATATATATATACACGAGTTTTTAATAGTTATATTTTTATGATAGTATGTATATATATATATATATATATCGTTTGTTATATACATTTTCTGTACAGCCCTTAGGCAGAAATGTTCGACAAATGTGGCACAGAGATTAATTACATTGGGTTAATTAATACGACGTTTGTCTTGGGTTGAGATTAGGAGTCATTGTATTTTGGTAATTTTTTTTAAGGTGGTTCTCGACATCTGGCATTCCCACTGTACTGCCACCGTAGTCCATACACCGTCGCCAAAATTGGTTAAGACATTTTAAATTTTAAAATGGGGTTTTGTTGTTGTTGAATTCATAGTCACTAGTAGAAAAATTGAATTTGATGACGGTTAAAAACCATGGCTTGAAAATGTCATAATGTTTAAAAAAGCGTCGTAAAATCGAATAACATATGTCCTTAAGATTTCACGACGATTTTGTACCGTCATATAATGAGTACTAAACTGTGATATGGACCCAAAGGACACATTGAACAACAGTTTTTCAATGAACCATAGTTAATGTGCCACCATAAAATAATTAAATTAATATATTGGCCTTATTCAATTTTTCCTTGGGTAACCGGTCTGTTATGTTAGTTTGACAAGTGGACTCTAATAACATGATGTATTATTATTTAGTTTGATAAGTAAACTCTAATAGCATGATATATTATTATTTAAACAAAAAAATAAAATAATAGAGTTTAGGTGTCAAATAATAAATATAAAAAATGATAAAAATAATGGTAAAAAAAGTGACTCTAGAATTTCACAATGTGTACATTACAATAGTGGATGAGGATCCTATGAGAAGCCTTTAATGAGACGTTCCTATATATATCTCGTGAGCCTTTTATACAAGTAAATAATTATAAAATATATGGTCATTTATTAAAAATAGATAAGTAAATTTGACATTTCATTCAACAGTAATAGGATTAATGTAAGGATTGATATTTTGCTTTCTTCATTTCGGATACTTCACAAAAACCTCATTATTAATTTTATAAGTTAACAAATTATTGAATTGGAAGGAGAATCGCTTCTCCCTTTTTTTTTTTCCTCATGTAAAGTTCGCATGATGCATGTGTCACGGGCAATATTTGATGAATGGATACATAGATATTAAGCATTTACGCGCAATAATAATGTTTGGTGTGAATTGTACTACCACGAACCAGTTCTTGTATTCATTAAAGTCTTACGTACCCCCACCATAAAGTTTTCCAGATTCTAGAGGATCCGATTCTGGAAAAACACACAAGTTTTTAGTGTGTCTATATATAAAAATATAAATTTATATGTGTATACACACACACACACACACGCTTAACACCACTGCACAGTAACAGATATTTTTAACCAATAATATTAATGTTCTTCATGGAATAAAAAAAAACAATATTGTTCTCTGTAATTATCTTTCGTTTAACGAAATTCTAGTACAACATCGTACCACACTGTTACAGCGAATTCAAATTCGATCTGGTTTTTCTCAGTTTAGGAAATTATCTTGGGTGACTGGTATTTTTGGTAGAAACGTAGGACTGGTATTGACTACTAACATTTTTTATTTGTATTTGTATTTTTTTTTTAATTTTTCCGTCAATATGACTTTTGTTGAATATAACGAACTTTATCTAATCATGAAGGATGAGAATGTTGAAAATACTTCTGATGATCATCAACTGATGGTAAGTAACTAATGATCTGACATATATATATATATATATATACTTAAAGAAAACTTGTAATAATATTTATGATCTTATTGAGAATAATATTGATGCTAATTGACATCTAATTAGCTACACTTGTTGATGATCAGGATAATATAAAAAGAAAAAAAAAATCTGACCAGCTTGTACAATTAGTTTCATTAGATACAATTAGCCGTACAAGTGGTTGGTTAGTTATAACTTATCTTTACAACTTGCATATTAGTATATAAGCTAGTTTTCTGCATCATTCCAGATTAGATGAGAAATCCAGATTATTCCCAAATAGCTTCCTTCGTTTTCTGTTACTTTCTTGAGATTTTCTCTTCTAACATGGTATCAACAGTCTAAATTTTTTTCACTTCCGATTCTTTGTTTCACGATTTCTGATCCATCTGGTTTCTGAGCTCCGTGAATCTCGGTTTTGATCTCGGTGAATCTCGTTTGTTTCACAATGAGTTCATATGTTTCGGATTCTTCCTCTGGCCGCTCCGCCATTGACTATCCTTCCAGCGTCTATTTTATCAAATGGAGTATGTTATGGCCTTTTTGATGGGACTATATGATCAATTTTTTCAAGTTCGCAGTCAAATTCTGCTTCTTGACCCCCTTCCCCCAATCAGCAAGGTTTTCTCTCTCACTGCTCAAGAGGAACAACAGAGAAAGATTAATCTTCATTTTTCTGGTGAGAATTCCAATTCTACAATGGCGTTTGCTTCCAAAAGCAATTCTAGTCGTTCTAATTCCAATGTTGGCAACAACAAAACTCAGAGGAAAGACAGGCCTTTTTGTACACATTGTAATTACCATGGGCACACCATTGACAGGTGTTATAAGCTTCATGGATATCCTCCTGGCTATAAACAGAAGCCACGCTAAAATGCCCTTCAAACTGGTTCTGTCAATCAGGTTGCTGATTTATTCTGATGGCAAAGCACCTAAACCTGTTGGGAATTTTGTTCAAAATCTCAATGCCAGCCAATACCAGCAATTGATGAGATGCTGTCCAACCACATGGCCGCTTTTGTCAACACCGATCCACAACCTCCACTTACAGGTTCTTGTTCAACAGGTACATGTTTTTCCATATCCTTGGATCATTCTTTATCCTCTTCTCGATACTGGATTGTTGACTCAGGTGCCTCTAGACACATATGTTGCTGTGCTGATCGTTTTGTCTCTTTAACGCCTATTTCTCATTCTACTGTCACCTTGCCTAATAATACCACTGTCAGTGTGGAATTTTCTGGTGATATATGGTTATCTTCTACTTTGGTTCTTAAGGATGTATTATATTTACCAAAGTTCAAGTTCAATCTAATCTCTGTTAGCGCTCTCATTTGTAACACTAAGATTACAGCAACATTTTTTTCCACTCATTTTCTCATTCAGGACACTCACAACCAGATGATGATTGGCAAGGGTAATAAAGTGGATGGTTTGTATGTCCTTGATTCCAGCAACCTTATTTCCTCCAATCAGTGTTTGGTTAATTCTGTGACTACACCAAGAACTGCTCAGTTGTGGCATGACGGGCTTGGTCACCCCTCCTGGCAGACGTTGGAATCTTTAAGAGACCGTTTACAATTTAGTCCGAATAAATGTTCAGATGTTTGCTATATTTGTCCTTTAGCAAAACAGAAAAGATTGTCCTTTGTTTCTCACAATAATAGGTCGTCTTATCCCTTTGATCTCATTCACTGTGACATCTGGGGGCCCTATCATGTTCCCTCTCATACTGGACATAGATTCTTTGTTACTCTTGTTGATGATTGTAGTCGATTCACTTGGGTTTTTCTTCTCAAGAATAAGTCCGATGTTACCACTATTATTCCCAGATTTTTCAATCTTGTAGAGACTCATTTCAATACTCGAATAAAGCTTTTCCGTTCTGACAATGCTAGAGAATTGTATTTTGATGATTTTCTTGCTGATAAAGGAGTTTTACATCACTTTTCTTGTATTGAGACACCTCAGCAAAATTCTGTTGTTGAGAGGAAGCACCAACATTTGTTGAATGTAGCTCGTGCTTTATATTTTCAGTCTAGAGTCCCATTGGAGTATTGGACAGATTGTGTCCTGGCTGCAACCTTTTTGGTTAATAGGACTCCTTCAAGACTTCTTTCTAATAAGACACCATATGAGACTCTTCATCAATCCTCTTTTGATTACTCATGCTTGCGTGTTTTTCGTTGTTTGGCTTTTGCATCAACATTAGAGTCCTATCATCTCAAATTTCAGCCCTGGGCTCGTATGTGTGTTTTTCTCGGTTACCCTGTTGGTATGAAAGGCTACAAACTACTTGATGTTCATAGTAAGCAAGTGTTTGTTTCTCGCAATGTGGTCTTCCACGAGACAATATTTCCTTTTCACTCAATTACTTCGGCAGATAACCACCCAGATTTATTTCTTGATCTTGTCCTGTCTAATCCTCAAGTTGAGTCCACTTTCATCCCCACACCTCCCGTTTCTAACCTCAATCCTGTAATACCACCTTCCTCTGGTCTCTCTACTGTTTCTACCGATGTCTCCTCTATTCGCAAGTCTACCAGAACCATAAAACCACCATCCTATCTTTCTGATTATCATTGTCATCTTCTTGCTGGTTGCCCTCCTCTCACATCTAGTGAATATCCAATTTCCAATCACTTGACCTATGATTCCTTATCACCCTCTTATAAACACTTTGTACTCACCATTTCTACTCATTTTGAGCCTCAATTCTACCATCAAGCCGTCAAGTATCCTCACTGGCGAGATGCCATGAAACTGGAACTTGATGCTATGGAATCAAACAACACTTGGTCTGTTGTATCTCTGCCAGCGGGAAAACACACTATTGGATGTAAATGGATTTATAAGATCAAGTATAAGGCTGATGGGTCTATTGAGTGTTACAAAGCTCGTCTTGTGGCCAAAGGTTACACACAACAAGAAGGGGTGGATTACATGGATACTTTCTCTCGTAGCAAAGTTGGTCACTGTCAAAGTGCTCTTGTCCTTGGCTGCCTGTAAAAATTGGACAATGGTTCAGTTGGACGTGAATAATGCTTTTCTCAATGGAGACTTATTTGAGGAAGTATATATGGACCTGCCATTGGGATATCATAGTGAGGGGGAGTCTTCCTGCTCCTCTACCAAACTAGCTTACAAGCTCCACAAATCCATTTATGGACTTAAGCAAGCCTCAAGACAATGGTATTCTAAGTTTTCTCAATCCCTTTTCTCTTTTGGTTTCAAACAATCAAAATATGATTATTCTTTGTTTACCAAGGGCTCGGATGAATCATTTGTTGCTCTCTTACTCTATGTTGATGATATAATCATCACTGGTCCATCTTCTGATATTATTGCTTCTACCAAAAAGTACTTGAATAGCCAATTCAAACTTAAGGATCTTGGACCACTTAAGTATTTCCTTGGCTTAGAGATTGCCCATTCTTCCAAGGGAATCCTTCTCACACAGAGACACTATACCCTACAACTACTCGAGGACTCTAGTTTTTTGGCTGCCAAACCAGTCAATGTTCCCATGGATCCCACTGCCAAGCTTTCTGCCACAGATGGTGCTCTCTTAACTGATATAACTCAGTATAGACATTTAATTGGCAGGTTGTTATACTTGACGCTTACTCGGCCTAATATCATGTTCGCCGTACACAAGTTGAGTCAGTTTTTAGCTTAACCACGCAAACCCCATTTACAGGCCGTTCATTATCTCCTCTGTTACCTGAAGTCCTGTCCGGGTCAGGGCTTTTTTTTCTCAGCATCCTCTTCTGTTCTGCTTAAGGCTTTTGCAGATGCTAACTGGGGTTCTTGTCTTGATACACGGAGGTCTACCACTGGATTTTGTGTTTTTCTGGGTGACTCCTTGATCTCCTGGAAGTCCAAGAAGCACTCCACTGTGTTGCATTCATCAGCTGAGGCAGAGTATAGAGCATTAGTAGCTACCACCAGTGAACTTGTTTGGTTACAACAGTTGCTTCTGGATTTTGGTGTTCCTTCTTCTGGCCCTGTTCTCTTGTTTTGTGTTACAATATACCACATTCACAATTCCACCCCATTTAATTCTAATTCTAATTTACCACATTCATAGTCTACCAACAGCATCTAAAAACATCCAAAACCACAAATCAAATTCAAAATCTAAAACACAACCAAAATAAAAAAATCAATTTACAAAATACCAAAAATATTAACTCACAAAATCCAAACCCACAAACACCGAGGGTTGGAAAACGGCAAGGCAGCAGTGCTGGTAGGGCAACGGCAACTGGAAAAGGAGGACGGCGGCCGGAAAAGCGGGCAGCGACGGCGAGGTGTAAACACTGCTATTTTTGGGCTTTTTTGGAAAAAAAAATGTCTCCACAAATGAAAGTTTTGAAGAGAGAATGATAGATTTGAGCTTTTTTCAGAGTTTTGTGACGGTTTCTAGAGGTTTTAGACGGAGAGGGAGGGAGAAAACAGAGAAGGTCACCAGAAAAATGGAGGAAAGAGTTCTGCGATCGTGTTTATACAGGTGATTTTTTACGACGATAAAAAATGACATATTGTCGTCACAATTAATATCAAAATGACGTCGTTCTTCTTCACCTCATTAATATTTCTGAGCATATTCTTAGAGAATATACCTATATTCCTTATTTGTAACAACTTTTTAATATAGTCGTCGCAAATATTTTTCGGGAAACTGCCAAAATTTTGTCGTCGCTGTTCATACGCGTCGTCGCAAAAATTACTCGTGGGCGGAAGAGTTTTCTAGAACTCCTATTCGCGATGACAGTTCACACATATCGTCGCAAAAAATGAAGAATTTTCGGGAAACCGCCAAATTTTCCACCTTTTCTTTGCCACGTCACTACCAGCTGTAACCCTAACTATTAGCGATGACATGTCGTCGCAATTAATGGACAAATTGGCGCCAAACATGTTAGCGCTAGATTACTTTTGATGCCAATAAATTTTAGCCACGACATGTCGTCACAAATACTATTCCCGGGTTTAGCGACAATATGTCGTCGCAAATATTTGTATATTTGCGACAATAAGTCCTTGCAAATATTAAATGCGACAAAACGTCGTTCAAAATTTTTATTTCCTTTATTACGACGACATATCACTGCAAATATTTTACTATTAATAACAACAAATGTCGTCGCTAATAACCCTTTTTGTTGTAGTGTAATTATGTTAGACGATTAAAAAAAAAACTTGTGTTGTAACAAATGATTCTGGGAAAGGGGAAAAAGGGAAAAGCACGGGTGAAGTGGCCTCTTTTTTTTTTTTTTTTTTTTTTCCTTCCTCTAATGAAGATTAATATATTTGGTCACATAATATCTTTCTTTTTTTTTGGGTATTTTTCTTGTTCCTTTACTATTGGTTTCAATGAAGAATGGGCGTGAGTTAACAGTAATATTATTGACAACTCAAACTATTAGTTTCGATTGAGCTCCAAACCAATGACGATGACTTGTGTTATGTTTTTTAAATTTTTTATTCTTTATTTAATATATTTAGATACCGAGAAATTTGGCATGAGAATATGATTTTTTAGACGGTACCAACTTAGTTGTCTTCTAAAGAATTCAATGCTTCCTATTTTATAATTCATAAAAAAAAAGAAAAATCATCACGATTAAATAACTACCGATGCATTTTATTTTGGGTTCAGTTTTACAATTCCTAAAATGAGAATACTGCGGCCCACACGTTAACTAATCATACCCTCTTGATTTCTGTTTATATTTTTTAGTTTGTCACTTTTTCCAGTTTTATTAGTCTCTTCGTCTGTAATGTAATGATTTAGCGAGTGCTTAATCAAATATTCCAATTTCCCTTAATATATATATATAGATGACACTGTTTTTGTCAAATTAGTTTTCTCAGAACATATCCGGTGGCTGTTAGGATTCTTATCTGATCAGGGAACAAATGGGTTTCAAACTTTCTCATCGTTTTCAGAGAACCCAGTGATCAGTGTTCCAACAAGCTCCATTTAAAATGGTGGCAAAAAAACATTTGATTTGCGTTGGTTTCTTTCTTTCCCATATCATCATGTCGACGTATAATAACAACAATGAATTGCTGCGCAAAAGTTCAACTAGAACTTATGAACATTCATAAGGTATGCGTACTAACATCCCGTGATTTGAAATTTTAACTACAATTTAAACTTTTTTGTTTCTCATAAAAATTTAAATTTTTATTCAAACTTATGAACTAAAAGAGCCACTAGTATGCATTCTTCGTTTTTCATTTTTCATTTTTGTACGCTTATTTTTTTTTTTTGAAATTAGGACTTCAATTTATTCCAATAAAGCTAAAGACTCGTTCATTTCACCAATTCGAGTTTTCAATTCTAATTTTACTACAGTTAAAAACTATCATAAAAAGTCGCATCTAACTTTTTCTAATACAGTAAAAAGTTCTCAGATAAAATCACATCTTATCTCGAATTGAAAACTTGAATTTGTGAATTGTACTAGGCCTAAATCAACTTGTATAGAGGAACTAATAAATCTTGGACAAGAATCTGGCCAGATAACATCAGAAAGACACGAAAAACCAAAAGCAGCTAATATATGAGCTACAAAGTTCCCTGAACGGGAAATGTAATAAATTGTACCACACGAAGCAAAACCAATGCCAGAGCGAATATCATCGATAACATTGGCAAGTGGAGACTTAGAGACTGGAAGTCAAGAATGGCTACTGTAACTAGAATAATAGTACTAAAGACTAATGTATATTACATATAGAAAAGAATAATTAATTAACTTCTTTAATCTTAAGAACCAATTAGTCAGAGATAAGCTTTGAAATCGATTAGTCGATGATCCGAATCTTTGAAGTGATCATGATCATCTGATCAAATTAATTGAAAGAGTACTTTGCCCTGTAAATGCTATAAATATTGAAAGGTGCAACTCATCAACAAATTAAATAAGATCAAACACGTTTCGATCTGCGTACAAATGGCAGCTAATTATGTGTTTTTCTTTTTTTTTTTAATTGTGGTCCAAATAAGGAATTAATTAAGTATTTGTGGTCCAAGAG
Organism: Morus notabilis; assembly: GCF_000414095.1. Taxonomy (NCBI): domain Eukaryota; kingdom Viridiplantae; phylum Streptophyta; class Magnoliopsida; order Rosales; family Moraceae; genus Morus; species Morus notabilis. Next base: position 83,289 of record NW_010359905.1, read on the forward strand.
AAAACATTAAAAATATCCGTACGTATACGTTGATGATATGTGACGGCCCTCCACAAATACGGAACATGCATGCATGCATTTTGGTGTGCGTGCCGACATATAGTAAGATATGTATACATAAATGTATATATATACACATAATTTCATATATATATATATACAACTTATCGAGGCTATAATTTTTACTGATACATATACCATCAACTGAATTAAATAAACTGTTAAGGAGAGACGCACTCAACATGCCCTATTCTTTGAGAGATTAACACAGGTTTATGGATTACATACACCCTTCACAACAAACAATATAGAGATTAGCACGGCTAATATATTCTGCATTATGGATAATTGAAAGTATTAGCAACGAAAATTCCATGGGGCAAAATTCAATCAGGTAACATATAAGCCAGGCTGCCTTTTATTGAGGAGTTTTAAATTGTTAATCAAGCATTGGATAAACTTCCAGTTAGTTTTGTATAGTTAATCTTTCATTTTAATGCCTGCATGCATTCCTTTCCTTTTATTTTCTCGTAGCGCCTGTGCGCATCTTGTTCTGTGTGTGTGTGTATTTTTTTTTTCCTATTGAACTCTTTGTTATTGTTATTATTTATTTTAATGATATTCGGGTAAGGGATATTGAAGATTGGTTTTTTAAAGGGGTGCCAATTTAGTAACTGGGATGTTCTTAATAAACTTGATGCTTGCTCTCTTACTTTCGCATTATTTCAAAAAAAAAAAAAAAAAAAAAAAATTAGAGGAAGCTAACATTAGAATATTTTTATGTGGACTTCCATAATCATAATAATTCACTTTAGTATAAATCAAAACATCTTATGGATAACCGTGTTAATGTAAATTAATAAATGCATGTGTGTTAAATATTAGTTCATAATAGGATGACACTTGTTTTATTAACTCGCTTGAGATATATGAGCTCTCCCTATCTCATAATATTTAGACAGCTCATTAGGTCAAATACCCTCTCTAATTGAATATTGGTTAAAGCCTAATAGGCCCATTTCGTTTTCTATAGGCAGTACACCCTTTTGGTTTTTGGTGTGGTCTAACGGTTTTGGAGAGAGGGAGAGAGAGAGGAGCTCATGGCATCTCTTGCCATTCTTCCTCTTGCTTGCAGGTTCCCTATTGATTCTGGCCGGCGATCAATGCTTTCAGGCGATTATGGACGACTCTTTTCTGCTGTAAGTGGAGAATGTAATCCTAAAATCTCTTTATCTTAATACATGCTTCAAAATCCATTAAGATTGATTTGTGGCTAGATTAGGTGTTTTGATCTCTTTTATTTGTGTTGAGATCATTTAATTTCTAGCAGGCAATGCAATTGGTAGACTTCAATATTGGACGGATCACGCTAAGGAAGCAGAAGATGCATTCATAGCCGTTGAAGAGGTTCCATATCTCACATATGTCAAGCCAGGAACAATTACCCAGAAAGAAGTGGAGATACTGGCGAGCGTCAGGGTCTTGCGATATAACTTGGTGCAAGTCAATAATATGAGAAAAGTCGTCCCCATAAATTATGAAAAGAAAAAAAAAGTTTCTAGCACAATTGTATCCTTAACTTATCGTAGTATATTAAATTGCTCCTTAAACTTTTAACTTTGACAATCAACCACTCAAACTTGTAAAATTATTACAATTTACTAAATTTGCTTAATTTTTTCATTAGATTTCAGGAATTAAAAGTTGGAGAATTAAAAAATTTGTATTACACTTTAATTAGAGCGTTAGAATTTTTCGTCAAACGTGTTTTTTGGACATTAATTTAATAGAATCATCGTTAAAATGTAACGTATTGTAATAATTTTATAAGTTTAAAGAATAACTTGTTAAAATTAAAAGTTCAGACTCAAACAATTTTAAGGAGCAAATGTGTAAAATACCTAAAGAAAAAGGCTTACGCTTTTCTAGTTCGAAAAGGAAAGGGTTTCAAGCTGTATATATTATACAGTTGCATTCATTTTTGGTTGTTTTCAATATTTGCTTTTCTATCCGTATTTTGTTTTTGTTTGGTTCTTCTTGTGGTTGTGTTTGGTCCTTATCAATATACCTCATTGCGAATTTAAAACCCCCGAAAAAGTATATTTATATATGTATACACATATGTGAAGTAAATTTCATACTTATGAATGCTGTGTATGTGTTTCCCCCTGCACGTGCACATGTACAATAAGTTTTTTTTTTTTTTTTTTAATTTTCCGGTGGGACATTAAAAAAAAAAGACTATCAATTCTTGATCAGCATCGAAGAAATTGAAAACACACCCCCCCAGGTACACGATTGAAAGTTCACATTAAAAATGATACATACATATCAAGGTCCCCACAGTTTCTTCTATAGACTTTTATGGTCATAAATCTAATAATTATTAGTTGCTCTTATCTATTCAATTCATTAACAATCCATGTTATCATAGATATACAATCTATATGCTGCAATATATGACAGGATTTTATTTAACACATTAATCTATATTCTATCTTGTGTAAAAATAGGGATTTAGCCGGTAGGACATTCATATATATATATATATATATATATATATATTTGTTTGTACATCTTCTTTAGGCAATTTGGCTTTGGTTCGAGTAGACATACTTGCCAAAACATGTGTAACATGTATCCAGCACCAGCTTGTCTTTTATTAATTACGAAAGTAATATAATTATTTTTTACATTTAAATCCACCTGGATAATTTTTTATTTGCTTTACTAGGAGTATTTTTGTCTTTTGCTTCTTTAATTTTCTGACTTTTGTCCTTTGCATTTTTTTTCTTTCATGTCCCCTAACTCTTGCGATCTGGATATCATTGAGTCCCGTTTATTTCGCTGATTTGGGTTTGTAATTCGAGTTGAGATATGATTTTATGTGAGAGCTTTTTACTGTAACAAAAAAGTTAGATGTGACTATTTCTGAGAGCTTTTTACTATAGTAAAACTCGAATTCTAAACTCGAATCAGCGAAATGAACGGACCCTAAAAGTGTTTAAACTAGTCTTTCATCAACTATTCACTCAATTTTCACTCCCTCTATATATATGGTGTGGCCCACAGAGGCCCACTTAATTTCTCCAACGGGACTGGGTAACCTTCTGTAGGAATGGACATTCAAACTCTGAATGGATGGACAGAAAAAACCTGACAAATGCATCCTAACCACTATAACACGACTCTGCCTTTGAACGTATTTGGTCTTTTGATGATATATATTCAGAGTAGTTGGAGGGAGTTTAGTACGGGATGAAGTAAGATTTAGATGCCAAATTAGTAGTAGGGATTTATTTTTTTTCTTTCCCTCTAATGCTAGTTATCTTATCTCATCATTTAATTTTAGATCCATGCAATGCGTGCATTTTTTTTTTTAAACTGAAACTTTGGTTACAAAATCTTGATAGCTGCTGCTTGATATGTAACATCAACCATTAATGTTTCTAAGTAGAAAACCTAAAAAAAAAAAAAAGAAAGAAATAAATATATATCAGCACTGAAAAAAAAAAAAATATATATATATATATATATATAATCCTCACTATATAAACTCCTAACTGGCCAAGGGTACGGACGTAATGTGCATAATAGATATGTCTGAATAGGGGCATTGGTAGCGAGTTTCAAAAAATTGGTCCATATTTAATAGGACAGAGATCTGAGTTACCACTTTTGGGGCCGTAGCTCAGGAATAAGGATCTTAGGAAAATGACTTTCAATCTAGCTCGATTAGGGTCACTGCTTGGTCCTTGTGGTCCATTCTGTACATTTAGAAATGGGCGAGCATTTCTTGTGATCATAATTATATATACACACACACACATATTATATGTATGTATGTTATAAAGCAGCAAGTCTCTGATTCTCCTATATTCAAAACTAGAAGGAGGTTTCCTCAGAAAAAAAAAAAAAAAACAATAAACAAAACAAAACAGCACAAAAACTAGGAGATGTTGTCGTTTATGGTATTGTTGGTTCAATTTTCTTTTGACAAATTCTCTTCACATCATTGATTGGTTCGGGCCTTCAATTCGGCTCGGCAGATCGGGCTGTATTTGGTAAAAGAAAAAGAAAGTGGACTTTACAGGAAGTACACCACAAATTCTAAACCAGGATTGACTTATACTAAGGAAAAAAAAGTATTTTACCATGTCATCACATTACATTTGAAATACTAAACATATGCTTAAGATACCGGCCGTTATACATCGTGTTACCAACAGGTATCTGGCTGCAATACCTGTATTTGATTGAATACCGACTAGTACCCGCCGCAAAATTAGTCACTAATCGGTAACCATCGAGTCATCGGCCAGTAACCACCGAGTTATCGCCCATACCACCCGAATTGGTCGAAAACCATTGTTAGCCAAAACCAAATATAAAACAAAATCACAAAAAAGAACATATACACACACAAAATCCATAGAAATTAGAAAAGCAAAAAAACAAAACAAAAAAAAGTTTGCCTACCGAGTGTCAAGATCCAACGAGAAACGAGATCTTGTCAGTGAGATCTCGACGCTGTGAGGAGAAGACAAATCTCCTTGGACTCGTCGAGGACGAGCTTGCCAGTTGCAGTATGAAATCGTGGCACTCCCTCCTAATTAGATGCCACTCAAATGATATCATCAGCATCCACACATCTGTCGCTCCTTGTTGGAGTACTCAACAACACATCACAAAGCAATCTCCACACGTGACCATCTGTGAATTATCACTGGAGATCTGCAACTACAATCTCTTATTTATAGTGAAACAAAAACGGGCAGACGATTCACGCTAGCCCTAGGGGTATAATGGTTTAATAATCTCCAAAGTTATAGTGCAAAGAACATGGCATTTTCATTGTTGATTTTGCTCTACGGTTCTTCTTCCATTGGACGCCAAAGTTGTGTCGGCTTGCGACATTGTTCTTGAGTATTGGAAAAATAATTGGGAGATGGGAGTAGGGGTTTGTAAACCCACTAAACTACTTATTTTACATGAAATGCAAACCAAACCAGTTATAAATTGATTTACAGATTTTTAAACCAAATCAAACTAATTAAGAGATCTAATTCAATCCAAACCAAATTGATTGTAATTGGTTTGGTTTGGTTTTTCTAATTAGTCTGAATTAATGTTTTACAACATCTTCTTAAACTTCTTAATCATAACTAGTACTAATATTTTGTATGATAAAAATTTCTTATGATAGAAACTTCTAGGGTTATAATAATTTAATATTAGAATAAACGTATTTTTTATATATGAATACATTACAGATCTGCAAAATATATTTAAGTTTAAAAAATATTTATATTGAATTGGTTTGGTTTGATTTGTTTTTTTAAAAGTTAAAATCACAAACCAAACCAATTTAATTAGTTTTTTAACTATTTAAATTAAACCAAACCGATTATTAATTGGTTTGATTTAGTTTTCTTTTAGTTTAGTTTGATTGATTTGAATGGTTTGTTACACACGAGAAACAAGAGGAATGTTAGACAAAAAGGAAATCCCTCAACAAAATATGCGTAGTAGTTTTTGTTTAGCTTAATTTGATAATGAGGAATTATTTAGCACTTGGATCAAAATGGTTTATGCTGTATATTACGAAGAGAATCCTCGGAAAGTTTCTATACCCTTAGCTTGTTTTCTTTTATGATATCTTCCCGTTTTCAAATAAAAGTTGTTGGTTTTTACAATGATTTTAGATTTTATTTTGCAAAGTTCTTTCTAGAGGCATTCAACAAGCCGGAGAAAATCTAAAAAGTATCCCTTAAATTTTAGTTAATTCCTCTATGATTTTAAATATCTCAAAATCATTGTCGATATTTTTCTCAAGAAACTGGTCATAGTTTTTGAAATAGGATAAACAACCTCAATAATTAAATATAATTTTAACCATTAAATATATAAAATTTTTAAAACATAAATTTCAAAAACTAAATAAATAAAAAAAAAAAGGAGACAATGTTTAGATGGCCGCGGAGTAGAATTTAGTGTAGGACGGGACCGATTGGACAAGTCCAAATCCCAAATGAAATTTTATAAAACATTTTAAAAATATTCTCAACAATAAAAGTACAATAAAATATTTTAAAATTTTGTTTTAAAATGTTTTATGAAACATACTTTTGAGCAAAATTTTTAGTTTTTAGTTGACTAATTAGAATGATAATTTGGACATTATATTTTTCAAATGACCTCTAAAAGATATTTTTAAAACTTGAAGAAAATATTCAATATTATTAAAAACATAGAATATCTTCCACATATCTCAACATGACAAAGAGTACCAAAAATAATTCCATAAGTCTGTCGCGAAAGCATGAAGAATTCCCAACAATTTAGCGAAACAGCCCTAGTAAAACCCACTGAAAATTTTGAAGATGCTACCAAATCCCGCAACGCCAGAAGTGCTGTTAGCCGCTCCATCCAAATTCCTTTTGATTCAATCATAGATAGAAGAATGCCATTAGACTTCAACGATTCTCTGAGTTCTATATTAGATCGACAAGAAAGCTTAAAAGAGTACTTCAAAATATTCATATAATCCGAATCAATAGTCAAAATGCAAATTAAACAAACAAAATAATGTGGAATATTTTTATTGTTAATAATTTGGAATATTTACCGTAAATGAAGAAAGTCTCACCCTCCCTCTATTTTATTTCATGCCGACCTTTTGCGTTTGTCTTAAAGTGTTTTTGTTTTTCTTGGGTGGACTTATGCCCAAAACAAAAAAAAAAGAAAGAAAAATCACAACAAAAGAGTCCAAAATGATGTGGACTTTCCTTTCAAGAACAAACAATGTCAAGCTCAGTGCTCATGCATGCCAAAACCCTAGCCAGATGATTTGCCTCTCTTTTTCTCATTCTATATGTGGGTGTTTTTGCACATGCATTTACCAAAACAACATGGGCTATATTTTTCTTTTCAACCTAACCCTTTCATTGTGAGGTTAAGAAACAATCTTCCCAACAAATATCTCAAAGCCCCATTACTTTTGTAAGAGATTTCTCTAATAAGCACTGGAAAATTTAACTACAAATTAAAAAGCTTTGTTTTCAGTCGTTTGATTTGTATAAAAAATTATCTTATCCATATATTTTTCTAATTTAATGTAATTTTAATCAGATCTAACGATTAAAAACTAACCATATTAATAAGGAGGCCCCATTTGAGAAAGCCCTGGTGTATTGATGAGAGATGAGTTATACTTTTTGTATGAGATTATAACAAGATTGTCTCAACATCAAACCCTTGACTATCCTCTTGTTGCTCAGTGGTCATCAAGCATCATAAATGAAACGAAAGGTGAAGTTTCATGCAAATGGTTAAGAATAATCATCAAAATTTGTTCTTTAATGGAAAGAAAATGATAAATGGAACAAGTCTCCAATATCCACTCTGCAATTTCTTTATGTGGGTTTTGGAACAAAACTATGGGGCATTCCACAAAAGGTATATAAGGATAAGATTGACGACCCACCTTATGGCCTTTAGTGAGCAACCCATTTTTGTCATCAGAATTCATGTCTCACCTAGCACTATACTATAAATCGACAAATATTAGAGAGAATTAGTTGGTTTTAATGGACCCCGGGAACAAAATAATTTTTCTCATATTTTCTGCAACCATATAGTTGTTTTCCAGCAATTTTTTTTTTTTTTTTTCAAATTTGAGATTCAGAGGGCACCCATTCTCGTCGGGGCCCGGGCCCTCAAGCCAAGCAAGTTTATGCATTCGTATATAATTAGGTTAAGCCTCATTAAAAAAAATGTCAAATTTATGCTCTTTTCTTTAAAAAAAATTTAAAAAAAAAACAATAACATCACTTCAAAAGAAGCAATAACATAAATTCCGCTTTCGTTAAGAAAGGCAAAACTAAAATCAAATTTCCTTCTCTACGCAATAGACATAAAATTAGAGGTGTTAAAAAACGGTCAAACTGTGAAAACCGATCCAAGTCAAATTGAACTAAACGAATAGCTAATCTTGAATTAAGAGGCAATTTTTAATGATTGTTACAATAATTTTTGACGGGCAGTTTGATTATGTCTAAAACCACTCAAACCGACCAAGAATATACCTATATAATTTTATATTTTTAAAAAAATATTTTTCTGATAAACATATATATATATATATATATTAACTCAATTGTTGGTTTGTATCAAAATTTTGGAAGGTGAACTTTAGACATTTGCTATTTTTGAATTAGATTGTCAACTTTAAATGTTATCTTTATTTTTATGAATGGACGTCAACTTTATAATGTTTGTGAAATATTAAACCTAAACATCAAACTAAACCAATCAAAACGCTTATTAGGAGTTGTGGTTTAATTTAATTTTTATCAAGAATACTAGATCGCCAAAAAAAAAATATTTTTGATTTGATCACTCATTTTAATAAAGAACCGGTTTGCGACAACGCTACAGAAAAATTGTAGACTGTCTCCTCATATTTATCTAAGGGAGTAGAGGAAAAAAAAAAGTTTAATATATTACTGTGTGAAAACAAAAAAACAAAAAACAAAAAAGTAGAATTCTCTTAAAAAAATGTTGTGAAAATAGGTGGAGATCATGCTCATTGTACATTGCTTCTGAAATTGTCTCTCTCTCTCTCTTTGTCTCTTCTTCTGTCTGCCATAACCTCAAGAACAGACGACTGATATATTGACAGCCCTACCTTCAACGGCTCAAACCTATATCTTGCAAAGGAAAAATGGAGAATTTGTAATACTGTAAAAAAGAAAAGAAATAAATAATTTATCGGTAAAGCACTATTCTGAATTATCAGATAAACAAATTTCATTAAATTGTTATATTTTTTCTTAATTTGAAAAGATTTTATAAGTATGGTATAAAATGTGTAGTAGGAGAATTTTTCATACCTTATTACAGAATTTCCTGCGAAACAATAAGTTGAACACCTAATATTATTACCATTACATTTTTCCTATATATTTATATATATATATATATATTCGTTTCTTTAATTCCTCAGATACCCTTGAAGCCCAACAAAATGACGCAAGTAATTAAAACATATACAACTAATTCACAACAACTAATTCAAGCATTAATAAATTTGATAGGAGCTTTGACAAATATGTTTTATTATATGCGTACAATTAATTCACAACAACTAATTCTTTATGGCCATTTTGCATGGACACCCTCTCAATTTTGCGAGTTTAGCAATTTGGTCCTTTAATTTTTTTTCTTAGCAATTCATCTCTTAAACTTTAAAATTTATTACAATGTTGGTCAAATTAAAAATGAATTTAAAAATTTAGAAGATATCTTCCACATGAGTATTTAATAAGGGTAATTAATATCTTTTTACATCGAATTGATTCTCATATACGCATCATGAGTGAAATTTTTTTTGAAATTGGGAGTTAACTGTTTTGGGAGAAGAATTAGGGGTCCCCTAATTTCAAAAAAAAAAATCATTTATGACATGTATAAAGAGTTCAATTCGATGTAAAAAGACTAGAATTATCCTTATTAAACACTCACGTAGAAGATATCGTCTTAATTTTTAACTTTGTTTTCAATTTGACCAATAATGCACCAAATTTTAAAGTTTAAGAGTTGAATTGCCAATAAGAAAGTTAAAAGACTGAATTACAAAACTCACAAAATTGAGGTGTACATACAAAATAGTCAATTCTTTATAGTACACATGTGTTACCTGGATTTCTACCGGTCATTTCTAATAGTTATTTTCTTGAAATTTCTGAGAGAGCTTTTTTTTTTCTTTTTTTTTTTAAAGGAGACATTTCTAATAATTCTGGTCAAAGATTTTTCACTTATTTTATTTTATTTTTTTAGTGTTTTTATTATTTTGGCACCCTATATTTTCATGTAATTATATCATATAATTAGTATCTTAACGTTTGAAATATGTTAGGAAAAATATTTTATAGTTTCTGTAACATCAACAAGGAGGAGAGAGAAATTAGCCCAAAAACTATAGAGATGAGCTCCATAATATGAGAGCCACCGCACGCCTAAATCACCTTACTATTGAAAAAATTAATGAACTTACTCTAAAAATGCATAAATATAAAATTTTACCATTTATTTTTTATTAGTATCCTTTTATTAATATAGTTATTTGACGAAAAAAATATTAATCAAAAATAAAAATTAAAAATTAAGACTCGTACATTTTTAAGACGTATTTATTAAGATTTCTTCCTTACCATCACCTACTAGACTACAACTTGGGTGGGCATGTAAACCACAAGCCTAACTAATTTTTTGTCCGTTGCTTTTTTTTTTTCGATCTGAGTTATTATTAGAGTGGCTCATTTTTAAACATGACATGAAGACGAGAGTCTAGATTTCATTATTGTTTTTTAATAATGAATTGGACATTTCACAACCTAATTTCAAAAACTATAAGTTATCTTTTTTAATATTTTCAAATAATAAATTTAAATTCACACACTAATAAATTTCATTTCGGCATCATTGACTATACTTTATAATTTCTAAGTTGTATTGGGAGTTTCAGTGAGGCAGGTTACATGTCCCACCAGTCTGCCTCATGAAGAAAAGAATTTCCATGATGAGACGGGTTATGATGTCACGACTCACGAGTTCAAAATACTTGCATTTAATTGGTTATTTTGAAATATAAAAAAAATTAAAAAAATTATTTAAGATGGTAAAAAAAATAATTTATGTTGTTCTACTTAAAAATGAACTTTTGTCATTCAATTGATAAATAAAAAATAAAATCTCACAATAACATTCAATTATTTAGAATGATATAAATAATAATTTATACAAAATCATGACAAATCACACACACTTTTCTCATTTTTTATATTATAAAAAGTTAAAATCACACACATCTAAAACTAAAAAAAATAATATTATATACATAACCTCAACATTATGTAAAATATATTTGATTTAAAATATTAACAAAACCGGTTAAAATTTATTAGTATGTATGCTTATAATTCGAGTCGGATTAGAATGGGATTAACCCGATCCATTTAAGACGACTCTCTTATTTAGAGAAATATTACTTCTAAGGTAGGACCTTTCGGGGCTGTTTGATTCCGTTTTCATTTCTGTTTTTCACGTTTTTCAAGAACCAAAAATTGAAAATGCTTTGAGAAAGCCGTTTGGCAGCATTTCTTGAAAAATAGAAAATGAAAACGTTTTTTTTCTTTATTCTTAAAAACCCAACAAAACTGAAAACGATTGAAAATCGTTTTCAGTTTTCCATTTTCATTTTCTTCAAAACTCAATCAAAAAATCAACCACCCACAGTCTTCTCCGAAAACTTCATTTTCATACAAAAAACAAAAACGTTTTGGAACTAATTCCAAACGCACCCTTCAGTTTTATTGCTGATCTGCAAATCTTTGTAATAGGATGTTTGGTATCCTTTTTTTAATTACGTTTTTTTGAGACCCAGAGACCGTTTTAGTAAGTAAAAAGACCATGTTACCCTTTTTTTAACTATTTTTAGTTTCTAATTTTTAGAACCAGACAACAAATAGCAGGTCTGGCCTGCGCCGTTGCAAAGTAATAGCAAGTTATTGTTTTTGGTGAACACTTCGTATTCTCATAAGGGCAAAATTGCCCTTTTACGTCCAAACGGTAATATAATTAAACATGTGTAAAAAATTAGTGTTCGTATAATGTGGATTAAGAAAGTGATAAGGAGGCAAATTATCTCCAGAAAAATAGGTAAACAATCAACATGGTAAAATTATTAGATACCTAATTTCGGATTAAAGAATGTATAAATTAAACATAATTGATGAAAATTTGACAAATTTAAGTTCATACATTGTGGCACTACAACAATAAAGGCCATTTGTGACGATATTTTTTGCGACGATAAATGTTGTCACAAATAATACAATATTTGCGACGACATGTCGTCACAATTACTCCCCGTTAAATAAAATAATCATGTCGTTGCTAATAACTTAAATGTCGTCACAAATAATTTTAGAGTACAAATTTCAATGGCGCAGATTTTTACCACCAAGGTAATCCACTTTTTACGATGACAAGTCATCACAAATAATAAGATATTTGTGACGACAAATGTCGTCGCAAATAATTTCATGTTATTTGCGACGACATTTTCTCTTTGTCGTCGCAAATAATCTTTTTAAGATTTCACCAAAAACTAAACGCGCGAAAAATGATTATTTGCGACGACTCAAAAATTATTTACGACGACATATATCGTCGCAAATAATTGCCAGCTGTGACGTATTTGCGACGACACTTTAAATTTATTTGCGACGACATCGTCGTCGCAAATAAGTCTGATCTAATATATCCTATTTTTTTCTTCTTCTTCTTCTAATATACCAGCTGTGACGTTTCTCTCTCTCTCTCTACCTCCTCTTCCCGTCGCCATCGCCCCCGCCGCCGGCCCTCTTCTCTCTCTCTCTCTCTCTCTCTCTCTCTCTCTCTCTCTCTCTCTCCTGATCCCTTCTCTCTTCTTCCCCTCTCCGGCCGCCACCGCCGCTCTCGCCGCCCCGCCCCCGCCAGGACTTTGAAGAGGCTAACATAGTCTGATAGGTTTGGGTTTTCTCATTTTTTTTCTTTTTGTGAATTTTGTTTGGTTGCCGAGAAAATGGAAAATGGAAGAAGAATCGTGCACGTCCGAGAAAATTTTATTGCTCTTGTTTTGCTTATCGAGTATGTGCTTGGATTGAGTTACGAGAATTTTGATGCTCTAGGAGTTGAATATTGGGAATTTTGTTCGAGTTTAGTCATTTTTTATGGTTCTGAGAATGTGAAAATTTAAACTTAAATTGATTAATCAAGAATTGTATCTATATGTTACTCCAGATGTTAATAAAATGTTAATTTCAGTGTTTAAAAATTATGCTCGATGTTTCAATTTGATGTAGGCGTTTGATTTTTCACCTTCGTCGCTGTTTGCCCGGTTCCTCCGACGTAATCCCGCTATTTTCAGCCTCTGTTTAGTGGGTTTAAACTTTATAAGTTTTTTATATTTATTGTGTTGGGAATAGTGTCCTAGAAGCATGAGATGTGATAGGATATTTATTATTTAATTAATAAAAGAGTTTATTCATCATTTAATGTGCATATATTTATGAATATTTTATGAATATCAAATGAAAATTCCGTGATTATTTATGTAACCTTAAACATTGTATATAAGTGTTATATACGAGAGGATAATGTTTAAGGATAATAATAAAAAACGTTGTTCATAATGAATTTAATTAAAATTCAGAATCTTTAATCAAAACATTATTAATACATGGCATTCCCATTTAGAATGGAACAGTGTCATCCGCACTGTTAATATGGTGAGATATTGAATAAGTGTATTTCGCATAATGAGATTGTGTGGAACAGGGACACAGACACAATATGAATTTCTAATAATTTCCGTTAAGCATAAAAATTCTAATTGAG